>NW_026019988.1:7003748-7232192 GCF_900185275.1 Solanum verrucosum
CAAGCGGGGAAATCCTTTATAGGAGGACTCCAGATTTAGGTCTTCTCAGATGTGTTGATGGCTAGTGAAGCTGCAAGCTTCTGGAACAAATATATGCTGGAGTTTCTGGTACTCACATGAATGGGCTCACTTTGGCGAGGAAGATCCTTCGAACCGGCTATTTTTGGATGACTATGGAGCATGATTGTTGCAAGTTCGTGCAAAAATGTCACAAATGTCAAGTGCATGGTGACTTAATTCGAGTGCCGCTTCACGAACTTAATGCTATGAGTTCACCTTGGCCTTTTGTAGCTTGGGGCATGGATGTCATTGGTCCAATAGAGCCAGCCGCCTCTAACGGACACAGATTCATTTTGGTTGCCATTGACTATTTCACCAAGTGGGTGGAAGCAGCTTCGTACAAGTCGGTAACGAAGAATGTTGTAGCTGATTTTGTTCGCAACAACCTGATATGTAGGTTTGGAGTACCGAAATCGATCATAACTGATAATAGAGCGAATCTCAATAGTCATTTGATGAGAGAGATATGTGAATAATTCCAGATTACTCACTGGAACTCAACCGCCTATCGTCCCCAAATGAATAGAGCCATAGAAGCTGCCAACAAGAACATAAAGAAGATTTTGAGGAAAATGATTGATAATCGCAGAGGTTGGCACGAGATGTTGCCATATGCTTTATTGGGTTATCGAACGACTATCAGAACATCAGTTGGAGCTACTCCATATTTGCTAGTATATGGAACAGAGGCAGTTATACCTGCAGAAGTTGAAATACCTTCATTGAGAATCATCCAGAAGCTGAATTGAGTGATGCTGAATGGGTTCGCAAGCGGATCGATCCATTAACATTGATTGATGAGAAGAGAATGGTTGCTATTTGTCATGGACAACTATATCGACAGAGAATGATTCGTGCTTTCCACAAGAAAGTAAGAGCCAGAATGTTTGAGGTTGGGCAGTTGGTCCTTAAACGCATTTTCCCTCATCAAGATGAGTACAAAGGGAAATTTACACCAAATTGGCAAGGACCCTACATGGTTGGCAAAGTATTATCTGGAGGTGCCTTGGTCCTGTCAGAGATGGATGACACTGAATGGCCGAAACCAGTCAACTCAGATGCTGTCAAGAGATGCTACCTGTGAAGTTTCAGTTTGTATTTCCGTCATTTCCTTGTAATCGTAATATTTTCTTGTAATCGTCTATGCTTAGAATTGTATCCCTCTTGTAATGAACTACGTCTGACCTGAATTCTTAAGAATGAGATACGTAGGCAGCCTATGTCGGCCTCGGTCACTTCTTTATCCCCTTCTAATATTTCTTTGTATTTGAACTACGTTCGACCTGAATTCTCAAGGATGAGATACGTAGGCAGCCTATGTCGGCCTCAGTCGTTTTCTTTGTAAATTTCCTATTTTTGTTAATCCTTGAGGGGGAACTACGTTTGACCTGATTCCTGCCTCAACGGGATACGTAGGCGCCACAACGCCTCTGTCATATTTCCCGTAAGATTTCTATTCCTCCTTTACAATAGAAACTTGGATAGAATTTTTGGGAGGGACTCAATAATTCTCAAGAAGAAGATCTGTCCAACAAAGTTGAGACTGAAGTTACTTTGAGATTTGCAACTGGGACATAATATTTGAGAAGATCTCAAAAATTCCGTGATTTGCTCACCAACAGTTCGAAATAAGTCAAGACAGTTAACTGGGACAGAAATTTTTTAGGATGACCTCAAAAATTTCAACAAGGTTCAGCGAGAGTTTAGAGCAACTTTGAATACTTCCCAATAAGTGATCAGACATATCTCAAAACACCAACTCCGAATGACGTTCATCAAACTTGACGTGACATGACACTTGGCAGTGACTTTTTCCAAACATTACTTTTGAAAATCTATTTTCCTTAAAAAAAAAACAAACTTTTCCTTCATGTTTCAATTATATTTGCATAAAAAATATTTTGTCTTATCTATCAAGAAGCGGGAGATCGGAGAAATCAACTGGAGATAACAAGACAAGGAGCAGACAACCGAAAAGATCAACACAGATCAGTTCATTTTTAAACTAACAATTTTTCTGTGGATACAGGTTTATAGGTTTACCTCAAAATTAACATATTCCTCCATTTAATGAATATGGGGAAGTCAAAGGGCGATGAGCTCCCCCAAAATTAACAATTTTTTCGGTGGATGCAGGAAATATTTTATGTTTCTTATATCAAATATTTGGAAATATGAATAATTGACGTACAGGTCTCGGAGTTGAAAGAATTCGAAGCAGTGGAGAATTGAAGGGATTGGGCCAAAAAGCCCACCCTTATTTTCAAAGAAGTTGTATTTTGCTATTTTGGGCCTAAGCCCTTGTCGTCTTATTATTATTTCTGTTAGAAATTTAGGACAGGTGAAAATTGGGCCTAATACCCAAATAATATTTTATTTCATGTTAGTTTAGGACAGGTGCAGATGACTCAAAATGGGTTAAAAGACCAAAACGAAAATAGGCCCAAGTACTGGTCCAGGTGGACCAGATTTGGGCCCAACTCTCTTTCCCTCTCTACTTTATTGTGTTTTTTTTTGCTTGTTAATATTTATTGTCAACCTTAAGGCCGAAAATATTTAAATCCCCAAAAGACACCCATTTTGAATTAATCACCTAACTAAATTAGCCGTTTCTCACTCGACTTTAAAATAAATAAATGAATAAATAAGTAAGTTTACAAAATACTTCATTTAAATAATATTGCGACATTTTTCTGTTTCTCCCTTAGAATGGTCCTAATTACAAAATTTGTTCAATCAAGTTAAAGTTAAACTACTTTAGCCAAATAAATTAGTTGTCGGATAACCGCATTAGCGGATATTCTAGGTGCTTTAAAAACCTTCCTAGAATATTAATAGGAACCTCGAACCCCCTTAATAGTTTTCAAAAGATTTACTGTTTTAGTCTTTTGAAAATAATAGTTTTCTTGATTTTTCTTAAAAACTAAGTGGCGACTCTAAACCAGTCTAAATAATATCTTTTAAAATAAAACACATGTTATCCCCAAAACTTGAAAGTCATCATATCAAGGAGATCTGTTCTTAAAATACCAAGTCTAAAAGTATTAGAGACCCCAAAATAAGTAAATACGACGGTTCATGTCCGAAATTTAAGGACATCATGCCATAACTGAAAGAATCCAGCACAAGCTAGAAGGAATAGCTCACCCTGAAATCTGATGTGCTGGAGACTGGCTAGAGCTGAGGGCGAGTCGAAGTCGATGGTACACTTGCTGCACTAAACAAAAGAAAACTGGAGAAAACACAAGTAGGGGTCAGTACAAGGAACACGTACTGAGTAGGTGTCATCAGCCAACCCAAATAGTAACTAATATACGATGAATGAATAATAGTATAAAATCAACTATGATACTTAACAGGTGGCAAGCAACGAACAACATGAACAGTGACAACAATACTAAAGTAAGTACGCAATCAATCACAATATCAAGCACACATATGGGAACTCATGCCTCCACACCACGCTCATTTGGGAAATGGGTTCTTTGAGATTGAGTACATTAAGTTAATTCAATATCTTTTTCCTTTAATGTTACCGTGTCGGAACGTGACACTCCGATCCAATTATACCGTGTCAGAACGTGACACTCTGATCCAATAATATCATGTCGAAACGTGACACTCCGATCCAATTATACCGTGTCGAAATGTGACACTCCGATCCAATTATACCGTGTCGAAACGTGACACTCCGATCCAATTATACCGTGTCGGAACATGACACTCCAATCCAATGATATCATTAATTTATTTCATCAAGCCTTCTTTATTCAAGGCATCACTTCGATAAAGAGGGTTTCTGTAACACCCCAGAGAATTTTTCGAACTAAGACTCGAGCCGTCCTTCATGTGGAGTGAGATTTTACCAAGGAATAAAAATTTCTTGAGTGTTAAGTTAAGGTCCCTAGATGTAGCACATTGAGTTCCAGGAAGAGTTGAATTGGAAATAGTCATTTTTGGAAAGAATTCAAAAATTTGGAAAATTTGGCTAAGTATGGAAAAAAGGTGAGTTTTTGGTCAACTTTGAGCAGTCGTAACTCCTAGATCAGAATGATTTAGGCAAATTTCCAGTTATGTTTGGAAATCCCTTGGAATGATCTTTCCAATGCCGCCAAGTTTGCTCGATTCCGAGTTTGTATGAGTGAGTTATGTCCTTTTGAAGTTGGGTTGTTGGCACAGTCGCACAGGGCAGTTTAGTCCGAAAATTTTAAGGGTATTTTGGTCTTTTCCCTAGTCAATTCTTTTGGTTATATTGAGGTGTTAGACTGATTTTAAATCAGTTTTCCCTTTTTAAAAGTGAGATTTAGGGTTTTGGAGAGAAGAGAGAAAGAAGAGGAGAAAGAGAAGAAGAAGCAAGGATTTCATCAAGATCGTCGTGGTTTTCGTCGGGGGTGATCCCTATTAAGGTATGTGAGTTCATAGTGTTGGGTTGAACCTTTCCTCCACACGCCAAAATCGTTTTATTTTCGAGAAAAGATTGGTTATGTTGTTGAAATTGTTGGGTTGTGTTGTTGATGTTGTTGATTGTGTTGTTGAAGTTCCTTGTTGATTTGGGACATGTTTCCGGTTGTGATTTTGAGTTGAATCTATTGTATGTTAAGGGTCTTTATGATTCCAAGTGTTTTCTGCTGGAACCTTTGAAGTTAAGGGGTTTAGAGTTGGAAAAACAGTCAGATTTTTGGGGGAAAAGGACTGGGGTGTCGCGCTAACCAGAGCACCCCAAAAGGGGATGCTGAACCTTCCCCTTGGGGCAGAACGCCCAGCAAGCCCCTCTGAAGTTTGAGGGCTGGCGCCCCGCACCTCTTAGAGCGCCAAGGACGCTAATCCTTCCCTTTACCTTTCTTTTCCCACTATTTTCATACATGTTCCTTGGTAAAGTACATATGTCTTATAGTTGTTTCCAATACTCTAAGGTACATCTTAACATCCCAAACTCATCCATAACATGTGATCAAACACCTTGAATTCATAATTCCAATTCAAGGAAAGTTAGTTTCCAAGTCAAGTGAAGTTAGAAGTCAAGCTTAGAAGTTAAGTAAGTCAAAGCAAGTCTTTAAGGTATTCCAAGAGTCTTCATTGAACGTTATAACTTCTTTTTAAGGCGCAAGTTCCAAGTTAAGTATAGAGTTTCAAGTCAAGTCAAGAGTTTCAAGTCAAGTCAAGAGTTTTGAGATAAGTCAAGAGTTTCGAGATAAGTCAAGAGTCAAGAGTTGAGTTCATTTCTCAAAAGCTAGTAGGGAACTAAGTATTTCCCAAAGGAGTTTATAAATGTTTTTTTTTACATTTGAGTAAGAAAGGAATCATGTTTTTCCAAAAGAGTTTTGAGAAGTTTGAGTACTATCTCTTTTTGAGAAAAGATGAGTTTTGCAAAAGAGTTTCTAAAATATGATTAGTATGACAAATAGAGTATGTCATCAATGTTTAAACAGTATGGTCTCTAGATATACCATCAATGTTTAAGCAGTATGAATATCCAGAGTCATCAATGATCATATTAAAAATATGGTTTTGAGATGTTCTTTTTAGAAAGAGTTTTCAAGAGCCTTTGGGCTAAGTTTTGAGTAATTATCTCAACTAAAGAAAGATGTGTTTAAAACACTTATGAGCTAGAGTATTTTTAGGAGTAGTCTTGAGCACCGAATTGGGGACACGAGTTCATATTAACTCAACTCTCTATAAGAACCATGTAGCCAAACATGGGATTTCTCGGATCATACTTTTTAGATGATCATGAAAGTTAAGCTAGTGGATCTATTAAGCAAAAGTTAAAGTAAGGTCCTATATCACGGCAAGGTATAGGATGGTCCTTGGGCAACGTGAGGTAAAACATTGTATCACTACTTATGCATGTAGTGGTGGTTGTCGGTTAGAGAACTCCCACAATAGAAATTGCATGGTTCCTCGAGGGGTTCTGCTTAGTATGGATGGGCGTATGGGACTTCATTCATGCATTGCACAAGTAGACTTTGAGAGGAAGCATGGTATTTTCATGATATTATAAATATGATTTTTGACGTCATGTTTTAAATAGTTTTACAAGCTTTATATATATTGCATGTGTCTTATTGCTTTATATTGAGTTCAGTTATTCATGAGTTGAACAAAGCCAAGGTAAGTTCTCTTTTGTATCCCTTTCAAGCTTAAGTTGTTGTTTAGCGGTCCAGTATCCAGAGTTGAGTATCTATCTGTCTCTAAGTTTAGTATCTATCTTTTGAGTTGAGTAAGTTTGAGTAGTTTTGAGTATTCCTTAAGTTGAGAAAGTTTGAAAAGAGGTAAGTTATTCAGTTTATTCCAGTTTTTCTTCTAGCCTATGTTGTTTAGCTTCCCAGCTTACATACTCGTACATTCCACGTACTGAGCCATTTGGCCTACATCTTCTTATGATGCAAACACAGGTATTCAGGATCATCAACATAAGATTCGTTGATACATCCGGGAGTTTCAGTTAGCTATGACAAGCCTCCTTGCTTCCGGAGGATTTCATTTACCTTTCAGTTGCATCAATTGTTAGGAGGTCGTGGGTCTTGTCTTGGCTTCCATCTTTATCAGTTAGAGGCTTCATAGATAGACAGTAGAGTTTCAGAAGTCTTTTCATTTATTTTGTTAGATGTTTTGAAGACTAAAGTTGCCTTTTATGGTGAGTTGTATATATATTCTAGTATACAGAGTTTTCTTTTGAGTTAAAGATTTGTAAAGTTGAGTTTATAAACTCTTATTCAGTTTTAAGCTCTTGTATGCTTAAGTTAGTCTTTCGCTTGGAGTCAGCCAGGATGAGGGTTCTCTTGGGGACCAGCAATGGTCTTCGAGTGCCGGCCACGTCCAGGGTGTAGGCTCGGGGCGTGACAATTTCAGATTATAAATTTCACGGTCTCAGGATTTTAGACCAATCACAAACCACACAACCAAAACACACAACCACACAATCAAGTACACAGAGAACTTTACAATGTCACTCAATACATATCAGTCACTATTAAGAGTCTAACTATCGAAATAGAATAAACCATAACCTACCTCCACCGAAGAACTGAAGTCAGACAAGCTACTTCTCCAATGCTTTTCCCTTCTTCAATGCCTCAGATGATTTCCGATCTATCAAGTATACATGCTTCATAAGTAAACGAGTCTATAAATCCCATATTACTATAAGTCTAGCCTAGATTTAAGAACTAACATCCTAAACTTAAAAGGAAATTCATTTATTTTCCTCAAGTTCCATCGGTCCAGCTTCAACCCAAGACAACACAACCTTAGATTATTTTCCATTAGTGCTCACGTGAGTATAGAGAGGAATAGCCATGCCAATTCAATCTCTATTTAGAAACGATGTGTGACCCATCTTACCATTTTCTAAGTTAATTTTCCTCACCCATTTAACATAACCTCACTGGAAATTAACTCATTAATGGGAGACAAATTTGTCTCCAACCCAACACTACTATCCATCTTATCTTCTTGTCCAACCTTAATTATATAACCATAATTATCACCCCTACTATTAATACCTCAAATTCAACCTAATAGTTAATTACATATTTCAATGTATCAAATTATAATTTATAGTAAGGTAAAAGAATTTTAATGTTTAAAAGTTCAAGCCACTGGTTACGAAACCAGTGGCAGTGAACACTTCTACCTGAACGCCTATACTTTATCATTCCAATTCTTTACATCATTAATGGTTGGCCTAACCTTCCTCTCAGCCATCATCTAACAACAATACTATACATATGCCCACTTCACTTTATAATATATTGATAATAATAAATAAATAAAAATGAGCACTTTAATCCATGAATGCAGTGAATCAAATTAATTAATTATACCGCCACAACAACCAAACTTAATTCATTAGCCTTTACTCAGTATACTATATATATATAATTTGCCGACAATGTTTTCTATGGACCCAGTTGAATTGCAATATGGGAGAAGTCACTTACACAATAAATTCCAATAGCATGTACCATTCTCTAATCAATAAAGCACATGCATATCATTAATATAACTAGGAGAGATTAAGGTAAGAAAATCACCTGAAGTCGTTTCTAGAACTGGTTTTTCTCACAATCGTGCGGCTCCTCTCTATTTTAATTTTCTCCCTTTTCTACAGATCAATTATCACCCTAATTATCATATAACCAATTATAAAAACTGATAAAAGTGACCCACTGTTTGTTTTTATGCTATCTTCTATAACCACCAACTAATTTGATTATAAAAACTACCCCACTAATTTCATAATTGTAATTTCGAACAGTCCAAAATACCCATTTAAAGTCTATGGGAAGAGTCTTTTACGAAATACAAAGCTTTAGTACTCAAAACGACCAAATGGGTCGTTACAAAAATCAGGGCAAATAAACCCCAACAAATCTCCTCCTTGGCCTGAATTTCTGACAAAAGAAATTTGTCCAACTTCTTCACAAAAAGTAAATCATCCTTGAGGACATAGGAGATGACAAACAAGTGGCCAGCATCTTCAAGAAAGTTTCATATGGGTGGAAATCACAAGCTTTTATTACGTAGAAGAATGCTGGAAATTGATTCAACATTGTGAAAAGCCAGGGAGTCAAATGAAGGCTAGTTTAAGGCACAACTATTTCTCGAGCCCTTGGGTAGGAGCTTCAACTATGGCATTTATAACACTTCTTGTACTCACTGTTATACAAACTGTTCTGGCTTTTACTGGTGACATTATGAAGTAATCTTTGTTGTAACTATGTAACACAATTGTTGATTGAGTGAGTGTTTCATCATTATAGAAAACTTGAACAATGATATCAATTGCAAATTTTCAGAAATACTTTTACTAGATGGATGTTTCGTTGTTGAGTTTATTCGAGAGTAGTGAAATGAGGCCTAAATAAAGAAGCCAAAATTGTAAGCACAAATTGTATGATAAACATTGCATGTCGAGATTTGTTGTTACTAGAAAACCAACTTCCTCCTAAATAGAATGTGCTCCATCTCTAATCAAATGGGATAATACATATTTTCCCTCCTAAACTTGTCTGCTTTTTCTAATTTCCAGGATACTTAACTAAATGTGATTATAGATGCAGAAGCAACTGGCCATTTGGATAATTTTTGGGGGTTAAAGTTCAAACACTTCAAACATTACAACTGAATTTCTACCAAAAACTAACAAGGTAGTTAGGTCTCCCTCATAAGTCACAACTTGTACTCCCTCTGTCACATTTTATGTAAGGTAGTTTGACTCGACACGCAATTTAAGAAAGAAAGGAAACTTTTAAGACTTGTGATCCAAAATGAATGATAGAAATGTGTGTGGTTGTAAATCATTTTATTAAGGATAAAATAGACATTTTATAGTTAAATTTTTACTTAATATAGAAATTTTTCATTCTTTTTGGGACTGACTAAAATGGAAAGTAATCACATAAATTGGGACAGAGGAAGTATATGTATTAGTTACGTGTTTTTAGAAATTGTAAATCAAACACCGTAATAATTTTATAGATGAATAATTCACCTTCAGACCAACGCGCTACCAATTGAATTTGTGAGGCAATGCACACATATTAAGAAAAACATTTAAATCATAATTTGCACTATTATCCTTTATGAAATTATGAATATAACTTTATAAGTAGTGTAATTTATCTCCTAGAAAATATAAAACTTCAATAAATAAAAGGGCAAAGATGAAAAAAAAATTCAAACATCTATCTTGAACTTTGAACAATATAATTATTTTGAACAATGAAAAAACCTCAAAAATTCAGTTAATATGAAATAGAGGGATTATTACTTAGGTAGAATTTAATACTTCCATAACTCACTTTCACTTCTTATTCTTTTCCTCCTTTATACTTTTCCTTTCTTTTATCTGCTCAACTTCTCTTACTATACTTTTATTCATGATCAATCCTTAGATAAGTAATTTGAATTGATTTTAGTTGATGTATAATTTCTCTCTTTTTTGAACAAAACACTAATTTATGTTATATTAGAGTATAATTATAGTATTTTCTATTGACTTTTGGAAAATTAAATTAATTAAATAATAAATATTTTAAGTTAATTCTTATGTATATTGAATTTCTTTGCAAGGAATCATAGTAAGATTTAATAATTAAAATGGAAAAATTAACTAATGATTGAAGATAAATTAATCTAGTCAAACATAGAATATGTATTATAGGCTATATTTCTAAAGCAATTTTCTAGTTGGATGAGTTATTTTTGTGTTTTTTAATAATCATAGTGTTGTGGATCATGTATTTTGACTATATTTACGAGTTATTTGTTACACCCACCAGTATAGCTATCGAATAAATTTGTAAAATATTTTTCTTTTATTTTTATTTTCTTTAAGAATACAATTTAAATGAATCATCAAAAAAAGAAAGTAAACATTTTTTTCTATATCTGAACGTAATGCTTGATAGACCTAAAAGAATTAAGCAAAAATTAACCGACCTATTTGGCTTTCTGCGGCAAGCAATAGAATTCGTCTATAATTTAGAATTTCTTTTACGTTTAATTAGAAAATCTCGATCGTGTTAGAGTTTCTCCCTCCATTTCAATCCACTTAATTCTAATGAAGATTACTAATTAGATTTTAACCAACGAATGCATTCATCAATTATGTAAAAGGTAACTAATATCTATTTGGATATATATTAGTTGTCGTTTTTTCTTCAAACAAGTAAAGATAAATTTTCCTATTGGATTGAGTTTTTCAGAAAATAAAATAAAATTGAAGATGAGTTTTAAGGTCGTCTCTTTTTTTTTTTACTAAAAATAAATCAACTCTTTTCAAATATAATATATATTGCCACTACCCGTTTACTATTGACAACTAATTGTAATGTGAAATTATATAGATAAACTTTAATTAGCATTTTAAAATATCAGACCCAATTCATATAGTAATAAAATATATAGTACAACACAACATGATGATTATTTAAAAAGTCAAACTATATATATAAACTTTAACTAGCATTTTAAAATTTGTTTTCTCATCAAATTAACTTTTTTTTTTTAAAAAAAAAAACAAAAACAAAACATCATAATTAATTTAGGACGGAAGGAGTAATGTGAGAGATGGCTAATACATTGACTTTCTCTCTTAATAATTATATAAAATGATGTAATTTATCTAACTTGACACTTCACATACCTATTTTTTATGGAAATGCATACTCTTATTTGCTTTGCTAATTATGATGATGTGTACAGGCTCAATATTTGTTTATAATTTATTTTTAAGTGGTATCAATTAAATAATATTAAATCATCTTGTTAAGTGTAGAATAAATATTTAGTTTTGATAAATTTTAAGCGTTATTGATTAATTAATGATTTTAAATTTTTACTCTAAAAGAGATTGTACTATATTTGTATGGTAGTAAATCATGTAAAAAAAAATTACGCAAATCTAATAATGTGAAGATGTCCATTAAGATGTTCATTATTAAAGTATTTTTCGTCATAGTTAATTGATTTTGTACTCAAAGTAGTTATAAAATATACATAAAAATTACCACAATCAAAATAATAAGTTATAACTAAAGAATTTGAATTTAAAACTAAAGGTCATAGCTTAAACTTACTATACGATAATTAAATTAAAGTAGAACAAAAGAAACAATTATTTTTATTTTTATTCAAAAATGCGATCTTAGATACTTCGACAGAGACATGACTGCTTCAGCTTTAAACTCGAGTCTGTCTTAAGCAATAATTTCATCATGTTATGCCTATTTCTTCATATGACAGAATTAATTTTCAAAGAACCGTACATTTGGCTGAATAGATTTATAAAGCTTTGCTATTAGATTTAGTTTTCTTCACTTTGTTTCTGCTTTTAATTTGAAATTGCAGGTTGTGCATCTCTAATTGTAGGAGCATATCGTGATTTAGCTAACTTAATTAGCTAGCATTCATGTTTATTGGAGACTTTTGAGAGGAACATAATTAGCACTTTGACAATAGCTTTGTCGGCTATGGTCTCCGTCATCTAACACTTACGTATTATCATATGAAATATTAGGAACTTAATTTTAACACTTCAATAAATGCCTACACTGATGGAGATAAAGTCTTATAATAATAACATATGCAATTCTTGCAAGAACCTTGGTATGTCATATAAAAGCATACAAAGAAAATAAATGAATTCTATTTAAAAAACTGATTTGACCAAAAGTCATACTATTGCAACAAGATATAACAAAAATCAGGTAATTACAATCTATTATCCATCATGCTTCATTATTTCAGTTTGTTACCATTCTTCCGCACAAATCTCATGATACCCGGCCCCAACTATACACCTCTCCATATTGACTTAGCCAAATATATAATAAGCTTTCAATCGTCAACCGGAGTGAACAGTGAATAACTTACATTTTTATTTCATTGACCCTGTAACCAATGGCGGAGCCAGAACTTTGACAAAGGGGTGTCAAAATATAAAGAAGTAAAATCGCGTAGAAGTCAAGGAGTGTCAATATGTAATATATATACATAAAAAAATATTTTTAGTCTAACTACACAATGTAATTTTCCGAGGAAGGGGTGTCGACTTCATGTGGCTCCGCCACTGCCTGTAACGCTAAGCTTCTAGGATGCCGATACAAACCCGTTTGTAGTAAACTTTTGAGGACTGCAACATCATAAAGTACAATATGCGCACTTGCCTTCTCTCTGTGTTTCTTCCTATTGCAGCCCTTGCTTTTGTGTCTCGCCCACAATTTGCTTAGTTATTGAATTAGGAAAATCAAATTGGTATTTGATATAGCCAAAACATTCACTTTTTCAACCTTTTTATATCGGAGTTGTCCACATTTTGATACTGTACAAAAAAAAATTGTTCAGAACATAGCGATATTATCTTTAATGGTTGAGCTAAGAAGATGTAGGTGAACAAAGATCCACCAAGTGCAAGGTACAATATGAAAGTCGTGCCCTGCCTATTACAATAATGACGATAGAATTGAGGCGTACGTTTTAAATAAATAACAAGAGAATTAGCACATTTTAGAACTTACCAATACATCTAAAATACCAGCTAACCCAAGAACTCCAAAAACTACCACCCATATTTGAGTAATGACCTGATCAATCAACTATGTTTTGATGAGAACATATAAAATTTAATTTCATAAATTAGTTTTCACTTTTCATACATATGTGTAGACAATCTTAAACAAGCTATACCTCTTGTTTAGATATTGCCCTTCAAGAAATTGGATAAAAAGGTTCTTTTATAGCATCAGTCTCTCTGTTGTACTAATCATTAGTAGTCTTGGAAGTGAATAGTGTACTCGATGAATGAAGGACTCAAGTACACAACAGAGCTTTTAGTTCTTAGAGCTGGTTGAATAACTTTGCGCAACAGAACTACTAGATTTGTTCTTGATAAAAAATTAAAGTGCTTATACACTATTTCTCCAAGCGCAACTGAATAACAACATAAAGAATTATCTTAAAACTGGATTATCGTCATTCGTTTATGTCAATTACTTTATATGCTTCACATGTACGGTGCCTCTACACTTAATTATAATTATACTGCTACATTGCTAGAATAATCTTCCATTCCTATTCTCACATTTGATTTTTCAGAGTTTTTGCAGCAACTTAAACCTCAGCTTTCTACGTTATTGCACATGCACTGCCTTTTATGAAAAGCTGGAATAATGTTGAACAGAAGATTCATGATGCTTTAACTAACAAGGTAGTTCACAATTAACCATACTCCATTCTTACCACGATGCACATCCACAACTGAAAAACACTTCTCCTTCTAACTGCAGGTATTTTATCAACTACAGTGTTACATCAAGATGACAACCATCATCGTCTATTCTGCTATTTTTGTATAAATATGTAAACAGAATAGCAGTGCAATGGGTAAACAAATGTGTGAAAATATTACTAACTTTTTCCCAATTGTAATCATTATCAACATTTGTGATAGTTAGTATTACCAAATACATATTGGGCCTGTGCGCGCACGGGTAACCACGTCTAGTTTAATATATATATATACATCATGCCTAGTTTATGTGATAAAATAGTGACACTAGCCATTTACTACTTTTTATGGTATCTTTCAAGTGATATTGCAACCTTTTAAATTTGATTCGAAATAAATGATTTTCTCCAGAAAATCAAATAAATCTTAAGGATTTTTTTTCTTTTTAAAATTAACCTTGTTTGATAAATAGTTGAACAAAATTCTAAGAAATCTTTAAGGAATGATATTATACTCCTTCCGTCCCAAATTAATAATTACTTTAATTGTAAAAATAAATAAATATAGCTCTAAAAATTTAAGATTGAAGTTAGTCGTTCGAAAATCTGAATACACAAATCAGATATGCTACCTAACTAAACTCGACGTTTCAGACTTAAGGCTCCTTGACCCGAAACTTCTGAAAAACACAATAAACTAATTTTCATCCGAAAATACCAAAATACCTTCGGAACCTCTTAAATTCAACCAAGACCTCACATAGGCGTAAAATCATTCCCAAATCCAATGAAATCGTTGAAAATTCTAGGGTCCAAATCCTTATAACAACTCCGTAACAAAAAAAACAACTATACTCCTAGACCATGCAAATTCTGCATTTCAGAGTTGATAGCTCTAATGGAATCTCATTCTGAGACTCATAGCTCCGATTATTAATAAAATTCACTCTTAACCACTTGAAGTCTCCAAAACTCTAAAACTTCCGAAAAATCTCAACTTTTCAATTAAATTTCAGAACCAATTTCGTTAACTTATCAAATATGACTTGAGACAACTATCGAAAGAGGTAAACCGATAATTTTTTGAAATTTTCAAACTGACTTTTAGAATCATCACAACTAATTATTATTTCTATGTAGATTATAATAATATCAATTAGTACACAACTATTCCTTGTTGACTTCTAATTTTTTTTAACACATCCGGACTCTAGTTGTTATTAAATATATAACAAATTTGATTTTTTTTAAAAAAAAATTCCATTCTTTGTACTATAAATCTGCAGCCCTCTCGCTATAGAGGACAAGCAAGAGCAATAAGGAAAGAAAAAAACAGCTAAATTAAACCAAAAAAGTAAGTTCTCTACATGTTTCATTCTATGATTTACTCAGAATTCAATTACATTCTTTGTTGTCTCAAGTTCAATAATAAATTTGATTATTTTTCATATGGTTACTAAATTAATAATTATTATTTCGTATAATTACTTTTTTGTTTGAAACAAATTGAAATAAAAAAATATATAACTTTTTGAGATAATAAATATTAGTTGAATGAACATATATAAATGTAACCCTAAAATAATATGTCTAATTTGAATTAATATACTTCATCTTAAAATAATAATTCAAAGTTAGAGTAGGAGATCAAATTTATGTAGAATTTAATATGTTAAGTCATGACTAAATGAGATTTGTAGTCGGAATAAATTGTAATAAATTTCCATTGTTGAAGAACTGCAATAGCATTCGAAGATTTATGAATTTGTATAATGAATAAAATATTTGTTCTTCATCACGTAATAATTTTAATATCACTTACATATATCACATAGTGTAAGGAATAATTACATCTTATCCCTATTTTTTTTTCCAATTACAATAATCCCTTAAAATTTGTACCTTTCTGATACAAAAGTCACTATTCGGATACATTAATTCTCATACAAGAAGTATCAATCTGTTACACTAAAATAGGGAATAAAATATAAAAATCAAATTAAATCACATAAATTACTCTTACATTTCTTCTTACTTTCCATCATACAAGGCAAATCCTAACAGAAAGAAGAATATCAAAATTTCAAATTGTTTCCTCCTTTTCATCGAAGAAACCTTTCAAATTTGATTCAAAAACTTTTGTCGAAATTTTGGATAAGCGACGTGAGTTATGAAGGATACAAAAGTGATGAAATTGTTGTTGGAAAAAATATTTCTTTTGTGAATCTTTAATTTCATCGAAGATCCATTCAATTTTGATTCAAGATAGTTGAAAAATTTGAGATTCAAAATTCTTCTCCCAGATCAGCGAAGATCCTTTCAATTTTGATTCAAAATTGTTGAAAATTTTGAAATTCAAAATTTCTTCTCCAAGTTCATTGAAGATCCTTTTAATTTTGATTCATAATTATCAAAAATTTTGAGAAGATACATCATGAATATCTTCGCTAGTCTTGTTTTTATCATCGTCAGTGGTTTGAAGAAGTTCTTGAGCTTCTCTAAGGGCACTCAACCTCTTCCTTCGTGCCAATGCCACTGCCGCCTCTATGATATATATTTTTCTCCTCTATCGATATTGACTATATACTTGTTTATTGAATGCCAAATTCGAACTCTCACTGCTTCTACAAAGTAAAAGAACCTGGAAAAGTAAAAGAACACAACACTGATAGAGCAACTGGATGGATTTAAATGTATCACTTTTTATGTATTTATGTATCATGTTCATAAAATTGTGCAGGATACATTATTATTTATTACTGTAATCCAACCTGATACATTAAAGTAATAAAGGTTGCCCATAAGGTGTTTGGTTTTAGATCGATACATTACTATGTGGTAGTTATTACGTATGTAGTGTTAAATTGTATGAATGTATCATGACCAAAATATTATGAGTAACGTAATTAGACTCTGCCATTGCCTCCAACATTATTATGAGTAACGTAATTAGTTGTAAAACATGTCTCTGAGTGATGAATTACAAAACGTTATTGACAGTAACATTTTATATTTATTTACTATGTCAGAGCTTTGTCTTTTTGTCATTGAATTCTTTTAAATAAAATAAAGCCAAAACATTATTAAGATATATGTTTATTCTAATTTAGTAAAATTTCAGAAAAATATATTATTTTGATAAAATATTTTAAATAATAGCTTATTTCGGTCAAAAAAATCTTTAAAAACAAACAACTTTCTTTTGTAGGAATTACAGTTGAAGAAAGAAGGATGACAGACTCCACTGAGATTACCCCAATAGATGACCAAACTCCACTGCTTCCTCAAACTAAAAAAGATGAGGTCTCTCTCAACTATATATATTAATTTTTTATTTCATTAACCCACTTCTCTTTTGGCAATTACATATATAATCTTTTGCTTTATATGTGCATGAATTTCAAGAGATTTGTAGAATTTTTTAGAATATTTCATTTCATATAATTGAAAGTCACATTCACTAATCGTGGTTTTACACCTTTTGGATTCTTTTTATTTGAGTCGGGTTTGCAGGGGTAATGCATAAGGTGAGGTAATTTATTCTATTAACAAAAGGGGAGTTAATATGCATCCTTTATTAAACAAAGAAGGTATATATGCATTACTTTTTTTTAACGAAATATATATTTGATCTAGACCGCAAAGTTAAGAAGGGTATACCTGCCTCTTCTCTGTTACAGATAGAAGAAGGGGGGAAAGTGGATCATTTAATCGACATAAATGAAAGAATTGATGAAATGTTTGAGGATTTAGACAATTCATTTATTGAATCGAGTACCATATTCAAAGTAAATGTGTGGCAACGTGAATCAAATCCAAATGCTTATACACCGAAGATGGTCTCCATTGGTCCTTACCATAAGAAGAATACTCAACTTGGTCCAATGAAAAAGTACAAACTATTATACCTACGACGGTTTCTTCAACGGAATGAGAGACTTGATGTGAAAAGTTACATCAGTGAAATGGAGAAAGTGAAGGAGGAAGTACTGAAGTGTTACGAAGATATAGAAAAGCTTGGTAATGACAGTCATGAATTTTGCGAAATGTTGTTGTTTGATGGTTGTTTTGTGGTTGAGTTTATTCGAGAGTGTTGTGCAATATATCCAGAAGGAGAAGACAAGATTATTAATATTAATGATTATTACATATTCCGAGACTTGATGTTACTAGAAAATCAACTTCCTTTCTTTGTACTCAACAAACTTCATCTCATGACAAAAAAAGATGATGAATTACCATTGGCAATACTGGTGAATAAGTTGTTTGCCTTTTTTGTTAACTGGCCAAAAATGACCCTTGAATCCTTTGGAGAGTCAGAATATTGTAATGCAGAAAATATCAAACATTTACTTCATGTAGTACACATATTTTTATGTCATGGGAATCCTATGAAAAACTCAGAAGATTACTTAACGAGTCTTATGGTCATGCCAAATGCAACAGAGCTTTACGAAGCTGGAGTTAGCTATGCAAAGGCCAGAAATACGACAAGTTTATTTGATATAAAGTTCGAGAATGGATTGATGACAATCCCTTGTTTTCTAGTCGCAGATGGTACAGAAACTCTCCTGCGAAATCTCATTGCTTATGAGCAACAATCATCTGATGTATATCCTACATATTTTAGCGATTATACAACTTTCATGGATCATCTTATCGACTCAGACAAAGATGTGAATTTGCTTTGCCAGAAAGGAATCATAGAGAACTGGATAGGAGAGGACAAAAGAGTTGCTAGCCTCTTCAACAAAATCGGTAAAGGGGTCACTAAGTATTCCAACTTCTATTACAAAGAAGAAATCAAAAGAGCAATTGAACATTGTGAAAAACCATGGAATAGAATGAAGGCAAATTTAATGCGCAATTATTTTAGCAGTCCTTGGGTAGGAGCTTCAACTGTGGCCGCCGTTATACTCCTAATACTCACAACTATACAAACTATTTTAACTTTTACAGGTCCTCTTAAGAAGTAAGTACGAGTAATTATCTCAATTGTAGTGTTTCCTCACAACTCCCTCCATGTATTTTATAGGTGTGTTGATGATCTTATTATGAGTTCTTCATTAATTCTATGTCTCCCTTTTGTATTGGGTTTTCTAGTTGAATGTTAAGTAGTTTATTTCAAGTATCTATATTTGTCACTTTCCACCATCAAAAGGCACTAGCTAGCTCAATTCATAAATAAGAAACTCACTTATTTTTCAGAAAAAATATCATCTCTTGTCATATCAAACGCACCCTAAAAGTGTTTTTCTTCAACTAAACTTGATATCAAATTTTACGAAAATCAAATGTAGATGCGTATACGCCAATGTTGATCTCCATTGGTCCTTTCCATAAAAGGACTCATGACCTTAGTTCGATGGAGATGTAAAAATTGTTGTACCTACAACGATTTCTCCAGCGAAAAGAGGGGCTTGATGTGGAAACTTGCATTAGTGCATTGAAGAAAAAGAAAGATGAAATACTAAAGTGTTATGACAAAAATGTGCAGTGCAATGAAATGCAATGTCAAGTATAATGATGCATGTCTGACCTAACGATACACACCCGTTGTCTCTCAGTCCGGGACCCGTGGAGGACATATCTGTCCATGCATCTGTCGCGGCGTGTGACACTGTCACGCCCCGAGCCTACACCCTGGGTGGGACCGGCACTCGAAGACCATTGCTGGCCCCAAGCGAACCCTTGGCCTAGCTTTCTTAACTCAACGGAAACCTACTCAACAGAATAACTCAATGCTATGCAGAGGCATAAACAACTTAAATGATACATATCTGGCCAAAAAGGCAACTCGAGTCTCAAAATAGAATACTTACATATATACATAGATAAGAGACTCAAAACTAACTGACTGACTGTCTATGAAGCCTCTAAAAATACTTAGATGGATGTTGGGACAGACCCCACAACACCCTAATAAACAAAACTAAGAGAACAAAATAACTGAGCCCTTTGGAAGCAAGGAGGCTCACCACTGACTCTAGAGTGCTCAACTGGATCAATGGCGTGCAGGATGCTGATCCTGGGTACCTGCGTCTGCATCATAAAACGATGCAGGCCAACTGGCATCAGTACATGGAATGTACGAGTATGCGAGCTGGACCGCTAAAAACAACTTAAGCTTGAAAAGGGAACAAGAGATCACTTACCTTGACTCTGAACGACTCATATACATAACTGGACTCAAAGTAAAGCAATAAGACACGAGCCACACATATAAAGCTTGTAAAAGAATGTAAACAACTTAGATCGTTAAGGATAAAATGACAACAAACTCCACTTTTCTTTTATAAACATAAAACAGCTTTTGTGGGAGGTTCTTTAACCGACAACCACCACTACGAGCCTTAGTGATGATACAACGTTTTACCTCACGTTGCCAAAGGACCATCCTATACCTTGCCATCGATATAGGACCTTACTTTTGCTTAGTGGATCCACTAGCCTAATCTTGCGTGATCATCTAAAAAGAATGATACGACAAGTCCCATGTTGGCGCATGGTTCTTATGGAGAGTTGAGTTAATATGAACTCGTGTCCCCCAATTCGGTGCTCAATACTACTCCCAAAATTACTTTGGCTCATGCTTTTAAAATAACTTCTTTCTTTGATTGAGATAATTTCTCAAAACTTTAGCCCAAAGGCTCCTTTGGGGAAAGAAAACATGATTCCCTTCTTATTCAAATATAATAGCATTTACGACCTCCTTTGGGAATACTTAGTTCCCTAATAGCTTTCTCTTTTTTTTTTGAAGAGAATTCAACTTTAAACTCATGACTTAGCTTGAAACTAAGACTCTTACTCGACTTGAAACTTCACTTGACTGGGAACTATCTTTCCTTGAATCGGAATTATGAATTCAAGGTGTTCGATCACATGTTATGGAAGGATTCTTGAACGCTTAGACGCACTTTGGAACGTCGAAAACAACTATAAAACCTAGGTGAATTACTTTGGAACATGCATGAGAAAGTGAGAAAAGAAGAGGGAAAACTTGGCTGAGACTTCAGATTTCTGGTGACACAGATGGGACTTACGGTCGCCATCGACGGACCGTAGGTGGACTTACGGTCCGTACTGCAGGTCCGTAGATTTCGTCAGAGATTTTCCCCAGAATTTCATTTAAGAAAAAGACTAAGTGTTGACCTACGGTCATGACTCACGGTCCGTAGGTCAGGCCACGGACCGTAGATCGATGCCCCAAAAACCAACTTCTGTTCCGATTGACGGTTGACCAGTACGGACCGTTGATCGATCTACGGTCCGTAGGTCAGTCCCGTAGATGGGGATCGACAGCCCAGAAACTTCTGCAAATCGATGGTGGATCAACCTCTAAAGGGTCATAGCTCTTAGAATCATAATCCCCTCAACATACAATAGGTTTCAACTTAATGCACAACCCAATCAAGCCTCACAACGAACAATATCAACAACAACTAACAACTTCGACACTTCAACAACAATTCCCAAATCTTTTCTCAAAGCATAAAATAAACTTGGTGTGTGTGAGGGAAAGGATCAACCCACACGGAAAACTCACATACCTTGATAGGGATCACCCCCGACGAAATTCCACAATGGTCTTGACAAATCTCCTCTTTCTTCTCTTCTTCTTCTTCTCCTTCTTCTCTTCTTCAATCACAAGAACCCTAACTCTTTCTCTTACCCAAAAATGGGACAAAAATGATCCAAAGATCATCCTAATACAACAATATGAGCTCAAAAGAATTGGCTAGGGAAAAGACTAAAATGCCCTTAATGATTCCCGGACGGATCTCCTTGTCAACTGCCCAACTTTCGAAGGTCATAACTCCCTCATACGAACTCGGAATCGAGCAAACTCGGTGGCGTTGGAAAGGTCGTTCCACGAACTTTGCAACCATAACTGGAATTCCACCTAACTCATCCTGAGCTAGAATTTATGGCTGTTCAAAGTTGGCCAAAATTTCACATTTTCCATACTTAACCAAAATTTCCAAAACTTTAAATTCTTTCCAAAAAATGAAAATTTCCAATTCTAAGCCTCTTCAATTATTTCATATTGCCGGATGTTACAGACACGTCCCTCGATAATAGTATTCATCGCGGCACACGATACGTCCCTCGATATATAGTATACTTCGCGGCGCACGACACGACCCTCGAAATGGTACATCCTTTTTAATTTCTTATTCTTTTTCAATTCACATAACACTTGTCGCAATCATGTATTAAAACAATGCTAATGACATGTTCACAATAATGAGAAGATGACCATTTTCATAACATTGCACAATTCACAACAACACAATTGTGATACAACACTAACAATGAATCAATAAGCCTTTCAAAATCCTTCTCAACACATCACACACCAACAATTAATCACAATATTGCCTTTTATTACCCCTTTTTCATCGTTAGAATTATTCAACATGAACAAGTCAACCCATCATCAAGTCTCATTACCCCCTAACACATACCACAAGGAAATACACGACTCTATGCACTTAACAAGGGTTTAGAAATCCACTTGCCTCAATTTATCGAACAATTACTCCGAGACTTGAGTCTTCCCCTTTCGTTGGGCTTCCAAATCAATACAATCTATTCAAATAAATAATCACAATAAGATTTCAAAACTAACAACACTCATACTATGTCTAGCTTAGACCCAAAAATTCACCCAAATTTATAATCAAGTTTCTTATCTTGCTAACGTGTCAACTCTCATATTTTCCAAATTTCAAGCCTAAGGTTTAGTCTTAAAATCTCCAAATAACATAAATTTAATGATCTTCACATAATATAAATATCAAATCCAAGTTACGTACCCAATAACTTCAACTACAGAAAAGTGCAGAAGACTAACTTTAATTTTCCATAAAATGATCCTTTAAAAACATACATCAATTTTCTACAAATTTTATAATGGCGCTGATAATATGGACCTTACAATACACCTCCATTCCACTCACTTAGACATCATTAACCAATTATTATACCACTAACTTTTACTCCATAAACTTAGGAATCAATATATGTTGCAGTACAATTCTTGCAATTTAATTTCCTCATCCAATCATTATTTAAAATATAAAATGTGTAAGGTTTGAGATTATTGACATTTAATGGCTTTCCAACAACCCCAAAACCAAATAGCACACTACAGTCGATCAACTATATAAATAGAAAAACTTCCACCATTACTTGATGGTTGTTTTGTGGTTGAATTTATTCGAGAGTACTATGCAACCAAGGAAGAAGAAGAAGAAGGCAACGACAACACCATCATCAACTTGGAATGGATTAAGAAACAAGTATGTCGAGACATGGTGTTACTAGAAAATCAACTCCCTTTCTTTGTACTTAACATGCTTCATGACATGACAAAGCATCATAAAGAAGTGAGCTTCTTGTATATGGTGAGAAAGACCTTACTTGATACTTTCCCAAAGGCGAAATTCATAACCCCCATCAGAGATTCACAATTTTAATACAGAACGATTCAATCATTTAGTTCATGTAGTACACATGTTTTGTCGACCATCAGATCATGATCATATGAAAGCTAAACAAAACACAAATGCTAGTACACCAAAAGAATGTTGCAAGATAAGATTTTGTGGCAACGTTTTGCAATTAACGAAGTCAAAAGAAACTCCCAAAGTTCTTGGTTTATGGGATTGCTATCATATTCCAAGTGTAACAGAGCTTTACGATGCTGGAGTTATATTCATAAGAATAGGATATGTGCAAGAAAAGAAGGAGGATAAAACAACATTATTCGATATCAAGTTTGAGAAGGACATAGGAAATGACAAACAAGTGGCTAGCATCTTCAAGAAACTTTCAGATGGGGTGGAAATCACGAGCTTTTATTACATAGAAGAATGCAACAAATTGATTCAACATTGTGATAGGCCATGGAGTCAAATGAAAGCTAGTTTAAGGCACAACTATTTCTCGAGTCCTTGGGTAGGAGCTTCAACTGTGGCAGCTGTAACACTTCTTGTACTCACTGTTATACAAATTGTTCTGGCTTTTACTGGTGACGTTATGAAAAGATCTTTGTTGTAACTATGTAACACAATTGTTGACTGAGTGAGTGTTTCATCATTATAGAAAACTTGAACAATGATATCATTTGCAAATTTTCAGAAATACTTTTACTAGATGGATGTTTCGTTGTTGAGTTTATTCGAGAGTGTAGTGAAATGAGGCCTAAATAAAGAAGACAAAATTGTAAGCACAAATTGTATGATAAACATTGCATGTCGAGACTTGTTGTTACTAGAAAACCAACTTCCTCCTAAATAGAATGTGCTCCATCTCTAATCAAATGGGATAATACATATATTTTCCCTCCTACACTTGTCTGCTTATTCTAATTTCCAGGATACTAAACTAAATGTGATTATAGATGCAGAAGGAACTGGCCATTTGGATAATTTTTGGGGGTTAAAGTTCAAACACTTCAAACATTACAACTGAATTTCTACCAAAAACTAACAAGGTAGTTAGGTCTCCCTCATAAGTCATAACTTGTACTCCCTCTGTCTCATTTTATGTGAGGTAGTTTGACTCAGCACGCAGTTTAAGAAAGAAAGGAAGCTTTTAAAATTTGTGGTCCAAAATGAATGATAGAAATGTGTGTGGTTGTAAATCATTTCACTAAGGATAAAATAGACATTTTATAGTTAAATTTTTACTTAATTCAGAAATTTGTCATTCTTTTTGGCACTGACTAAAATGGAAAGTAAATCACATAACTTGGGACGGAGGAAGTATATGTATTAGTTATGTGTTTTTAAAAATTGCAAATCAGACACCGTAATAATTTTATAGATGAAAAATTCACCTTCTTTCCAACAGGCTACCAATTGAATTTGTGAGGCAATGCATACATATTAAGAAAAACATACAAGTACATAATTTAAATCATAATTTCCACTATTATCATTTATGAAATTATGAATATAACTTTATAAGTAGTGTAATTTATCTCCTAGAAAATATAAAACTTCAATAAACAAAAGGGCAAAGATGAAAAAAATTTCAAACATCTATCTTGAACTTTGAACAATATAATTATTTTGAACAATAAAATAACCTCAAAAATTCAGTTAATATGAAATAGAGGGATTATTACTTAGGTAGAATTTAATTGTAACATCCGACAATTTAAAATGAATATGAAGAAGCTTGAAATTGGAAGTAGTCACTTTTGGAAAAAGTTCAGAATCTGGAAATTTGGCTAAGTTCAAAACCTGGAAATTTGGTTAAGTGTGGGAAATCAGTGAGTTTTTGGCCAACTTTGAGCAGTCATAACTCCTAGCTCAGGATGAGCCAGGAGTAGTTTCAGTTATGTTTGGAAAGCCCTTGGAACGATCTTTCCAACGCCACCGAGTTTGCTCGATTCCGAGTTATGCCCTTGGAAATTCGTATGAGCGAGTTATGCCCTTTGAAAGTTGGGCAGTTGGCAGGGAGTCCGTCCGAAAATTTAAGGGCATTTTGGTCTTTTCACTAATCATTTCTTTTGAGGTTATACTGTTGTGTTAGGCTGATTGTGGATCATTTTTGTTCCATTTTAAAAGAGTAAGAGTTAGGGTTCTTGAGTGAAGAAGAGAAGAAGAGAGAAAGAAGAGAAGAAGAAGAGGAGATCAAGGAGTTTCCGTCAAAGATCGTCGTGGAAATCGTCGGGGGTGATCCCTAATAGGTATGTGAGTTCATAGTGATGGATTGATTCTTTCCCCCACACACCAAACTCGTTTTATTATTGAGAAAAGATTGGTTGTGTTGTTTGGAGTTGTTGGTTGTGTTATTGATATTGTTAATTGTGTTGTTGAAGTCCCTTGTTGATTTGGGACATGATTTGGTTGTGTTTTTGAGTTGAATCTCTTGTATGTTGAAGGATTTTATGATCCTTAGTGTTGGTTGGTTCATACCCCCACACACCAACTTGTTTTTAATTCCAAGAAAAGATTTATTTTGGTTGTTGAGGTTGTTGGTTGTGTTGTTGAAGATCTTGTTGATGAGGGATATGTTTCCGGTTATGTTCTTGAGTTGAATCTATTGTATGTTGAGGGGTTTTATGTTTCTAAGTGATTGGGGCTGAAATCTTTGAAGTTGAGGGCTGGCGCCTGACAGAGTGCAGAGTGCCCAGCAGTCCTCTTTTGAAGTTGAGGGCTGGCGCCTAGCAGAGTGCAAAGTGCCCAGCAATCCCCTTTGAAGTTGAGGGCTGGCGCCCCGCGCCTCTTGGAGCACCAAGGACGCCAATCCCTCTCGTTACCTTCATTCCCCACTTTTTCATACATGTTCCTAGGTATTATACCTATGTTTCCTAGTTGTTTCCAACACTCCAATGTACTTCTTAAAGTCAAGAACTCATCCGTAACATGTGATCAAACACCTTGAATCCAAAATTCCATTTCAAGGAGAGTTAGTTAGAAGTCAAGTGAAGTTAGAAGTTAAGAGTTAAGCTTAGAAGTTAAGCAAGTTGTAAAGTTGTTCAAGAGTCTTTATTGAACGTTTTAACTTCATTTTTAGACTCAAGTGTCAAGTCAAGCAAAGAGCTTAGAGTTTCAAGCTAAGTAAAGAGTCTCAAGTTTCAAGTTGAGTAAAGAGTTTAAAGTTGAGTTCATTTCTCAAAGTTATTAGGGAACTATGTATTCCCAAAGAAGTTTTAAAGAAATGTCTTTACATTTAAACAAGGTTGGAAACTGAGATTTCCAAAGAGCCTTCGGGATAGTCTTGTAACATCCGACAATTTAAAAATGAATATGAAGAAGCTTGAAATTTGGAAATAGTCATTTTTGGAAAAATTTAAAATCTGGAAAATTTGGCTAAGTGTGGAAATCAGTGAGTTTTTGGCCAACTTTGAGCAGTCATAACTCCTAGCTCAGGATGAGTTAGGAGTAGTTCCAGTTATGGTTTCGAAGCTTGTGGAACGATCTTTCCAACGCCACTGAGTTTGCTCGATTCCGAGTTCGTATGAGCGAGTTATGATCTTTGAAAGTTGGGCAGTTGGCAGGGATTCCGTTCCGGAAATTTAAGGGCATTTTGGTCTTTTCACAAATAATTTCTTTTGAGCTTATATTGTTGTATTAGGCTGATATTTGGATCATTCTGTCCCATTTTGAAAGAGAAAGAGTTAGGGTTCAAGAGAAGAAGAAGAGAAGAAGGAGAAGAAGAAGAGAAGAAAGAGGAGATCAACAAGATTGGTCAAGATCATTGTGGATTTTCGTCGGGGGTGATCCCTATCAAGGTATGTGAGTCTTTAGTGTGGGTTTATCCTTTCCCCCCACATACCAAGCTCGTTTTTATGATTTGAGAAGAGATTGGATTTGTTGTTGAAGTTGTTAGTTGTTGTTGATGTTGTTAGTTGTGTTGTTGAAGTTATTGTTGGTTGTGGGACAGGATTGGGCTGTGTATTTGAGTTGTGACCTATTGTATATTGAGGGATTTTATGATCCTTAGTGTTGGTTGGTTCATACCCCCACACACCAACTCGTTTTTAATTCCAAGAGAAGATTTATTGGTTGTTGAAGTTGTAGTGGTGTTGTGTTGAAGTTCTTGCTGATTTAGTACAGATTTCTGGCTGTGATTTTTGAGTTGAATCTATTGTATAATAAGGGTCTTTATGATTCTAAGTGTTGCTGCTGAAACCTTGAGGTTGAGAGGGTTTAGAATTGGAAAGAAACAAGGGGAAAAAGTCGGATTTTTGGGGAAAAAGGGGCTGGGCTGTTGCACCTCTCCTAGTGCCAAGGACACCAATCCTTCCCTTTCATTCACCATTTCTTTTTTTATACATGTTCCTAGGTATTATACCTATGTTTCCTAGTTGTTTCCAACACTCCAAGGTACTTCCAAAAGTCAAGTAAAACTACAAGTCAAGTGAAGTTAGTTTCCAAGTCAAGTGAAGTTAGTTTCCAATTCAAGTGAAGTTAGTTTCCAAGTCAAGTGAAGTCAAGCTTAGAAGTAAGTAAGTCAAAGCAAGTCTTTAAGGTTTTCCAAGAGTCTTCATTGAGCGTTTTAACTTCATTCTAAGGCTCAAGTTCCAAGTTAAGTATTGAGTTTCAAGTCAAGTCAAAAGTTAAGAGTTTCATGTTAAGTTAAGAGTTTCACATCAAGCCAAGAGTTCAAGTAAAGTAAAGAGTTTAAAGTTGAGTTCTTTTCTCAAAGTTATTAGGGAACTATGTATTCCCAAAGAAGTTTTAAAGAAATGTTTTTACATTTAAACAAGGTTGGAAACTGAGATTTCCAAAAAGCCTTCGGGCTAGTTTTTGAGTAATTATCTCATATCAGCAGGAAGAAATATGTTTTAAAAACATAAGAGCCAGTACATTTTTGGGAGTAGTATCGAGCACCGAATTGGGGGAGCGTTCAAAGAACCCACAGCCCCCATAGAACCATGTTAGCCACCATGGGTAGAAAAGGATCATACTTTTTAGATGAATCCTTTTCAGATTAGACTAGTGGATCCATTAGGCAGTTCAGGTCTTATACCTTTGGCCGGGTATAAGATGCTCTGGCAGCGTGAGGTCGATCGCTGTATCATCACTATAGCTCTTATGTGATGGTTGTCGGTTAGAGAAGCTCCCACAGCAGTTATTGTATTTTTCATACACAGAGATTATTGTATTTTTTATATACATCAGTTCATTGTATTTTTATACACATTTCAGGCTTATTGTATCCTTGTATACACACAGAGTTCATAGCATGTTTTAAGCAATCTTTCTTTATATCGCACTTGTTTTAAATTGCCTTATATTGAAAGAAGTCAGTCAGGTTGAGTTAAGTTGTGCCAGGTAAGCTATTCAGTTTCTTCCAGTTTTCCTTCTAGCCTTTGTTGCTTAGTTTTCCAGCTTGCATACTCGTACATTCCATGTACTGATGCCAGTTGGCCTGCATCGTTTGATGATGCAGATTCAGGTACCCCGGATCAGCATCCTGCACGTCGTTGATCCAGCTGAGCACTCCAGAGTCAGTGGTGAGCCTCCTTGCATTCCGGAGGACTCAATTATTTTGTGTTCTTAGGTTTTGTTTTATTAGGATGTTGCGGGGTCTGTCCCAACATCCATCTCAGTATTTTAGAGGCTTCATAGACAGACAGTCAGTCAGTTAGTTTTGAGTCTCTCATCTATATATATATGTAAATATTCTATTTTGAGATTCGAGTTGCCTTTATGGCGATATTTTATAAGTTAAGTTGTTTTGTAATATTGCATTGCATTGAGTTATTCTGTTGAGGTTTCCGCTGAGTTAAGAAAGCCAGGCCAAGGGTTCGCTTGGGGCTAGAAATGGTCTCCGGGTGCCGGTCCCGCCCAGGGTGTAGGCTCGGGGCGTGACAAGTCTTTTTTTTAGTAATTATCTCAATCAGCAGGAAGGCATATGTTTTAAAAACATAAGAGCCAGTACATTTTTGGGAGTAGTATCGAGCACCGAATTGGGGGAGTGTTCAAAGAACCCACAGCCCCCCATAGAACCATGTTAGCCACCATGGGTAGAAAAGGATCATACTCTTTAGATGAATCCTTTTCATATTAGACTAGTGGATCCATTAGGCAGTTCAGGTCTTATACCTTTGGCCGGGTATAAGATGCTCTGGCAGCGTGAGGTCGATCGCTGTATCATCACTATAGCTCTTATGTGATGGTTGTCGGTTAGAGAAACTCCCACAACTATTATTGTATTTTTATACACAGAAATTATTGTATTTTATATACATCAGTTCAATTGTATTTCTATATACATCTCAGGCTTATTGTATCCTTGTATACACACAGAGTTTATAGCATGTTTTAAACAGTCTTTCTTTATATCGCACTTGTTTTAAATTGCCTTATATTGAAAGAAGTCAGTCAGGTTGAGTTGAGTTGAGCAAGGTTGTCACGCCCCGAGCCTACACCCTGGGCGGGACCGGCACTTGGAGACCATTGCTGGCCCCAGGCGAACCCTTGGCCTGGCTTTCTTAACTCAGCGGAAACCTAACTCAACAGAATAACTCAACGTCATGCAAAGACATAAACAACTTAACTAATAAAAATATGGCCCAAAGGGCAACTCGAGCCTCAAAATAGAATATTTACATATATATATATACATATACATGGATGAGAGACTCAAAACTTAACTGACTGACTGACTGTCTGACTGTTTATTGAAGCCTCTAATTTACTGAGATGGATGTGGGGACAGACCCCGTAACATCCTAATAGAACAAAACTAAGTGCACAAAATAATTGAGTCCTCCAGAATGCAAGGAGGCTCACCACAGACTCTGGAGTGCTCAGCTGGATCAACGACGCACAGGATGCTGATCCGGGGTACCTGTATCTGCATCATAAGACGATGCAGGCCAACTGGCATCAGTACATGGAATGTACGAATATGTGAGCTGGGAAAAAGCTGAACCACAACTTAAGCTTGAAAGGAGAACAAGAGATCACTTACCTTGACTCTGAACAACTCATATAAATGACTGGACTCAAAGTAAAGCAATAAGACACAAGCCATACATAATAAGCTTGTAAAAGAATGCAAACAACTTAGATCGTTAAGGATAAAAATGATAACAAACTCAACTTTTCTTTTATAAACATAATACAGCTTTTGTGGGAGGTTCTTTAACCGACAACCACCACTACGAGCCTTAGTGATGATACAACGTTTTACCTCACGTTGCCAAAGGACCATCTTATACCTTGCCATTGATATAGGACCTTACTTTTGCTTAGTGGATCCACTAGCCTAATCTTACGTGATCATCTTAAAAGAATGATACGTCAAGTCCCATGTTGGCGCATGGTTCTTATGGAGAGTTGAGTTAATATGAACTCGTGTCCCCAATTCGGTGTTCAATACTACTCCCAAAAATACTTTGGCTCATGCTTTTAAAATAACTTTTTTCTTTAGTTTGAGATAATTACTCAAAGCTTATCCCAAAGGCTCTTTTGGAAAACATGGTTCCTTTCTTGCTTAAATGTAAAAACATTTAGAAACTTCTTTGGGAAGTACATAGTTCCCTAATAACTTTGGAGAAATGGACTCGACTCTTTACTCCTTACTTTACTTGAACTCTTTGCTTTTGACTTGACTTGAACTCTTAACTCAACTTGAAACTTGAAACGACGTTAAGACGTTCAATAACGACTCTTGAAAAGCTTTAAGGACTTGCTTTGACTTGCTTAACTTCTAAGCTTGGCTCTAACTTCACTTGACTTGATCCTGACTTTCTTGAATTGAATTATGGATTCAAGGACTTGATTTGGTACCTGGAAGGACCTCATGATGTTAAGGAATGATTTAGGAATGATTTGGGACAGCCAACCTTAAGAAAATATTTGATCATAAATTCTGAAAACAGTGGAGTCCGCGTCCTGTCCGCGACGCGGAGAAGATTTTTGTTCACAGAGGGAACAAGTCCGCGACGCGGACGTGCTCCTCGCAAGCTGCCCGACTTTCTCCTTCACGTCTCCAACTCTAAATCCTCTAACCTCAAAGGTTCCAGCCCCAATCACTTAGAAACATAAAATCCCTCAACATTCAATAGAATACCACTCAAAAAAAACACAATCCAATCATGTCCCACCACCAACCATATTTCCAACAACAACAACTAACAACTTTAACAACATAACCAAACCTTTCTTAATGAATAAAAGGGGCTAGGTGTGTGGGGGAAAGGATCACCCACCACTAAAAGCTCACATACCTTGTTAGGGATCACCCCCGACGAAAATCCACGATGATCTTGGTGGAACTTGTTGATCTCCTCGATTTTCCTCTTCTTCTTCTCCTCTTCTTCTCTTCTTCCTCTCTTCTTCACTCTCAAGCCCTAGCCTTCACTCTCTTAGAATGGAACAAAATGATCCAAAGATCAGCCCTATACAACAATATAATCCCAAAAGAATTGGCTAGGGAAAAGACTAAAATGCCCTTAATGATTCCCGGACGGATTTCCTTGTCAACTGCCCAACTTTCAAAGGCCATAACTCGCTCATACGAATTCGGAATTGAGCAAACTCGGCGGCGTTGGAAAGATCGTTCCGAGGGCTATGCAACCATAACTGGAAATACTTCTAAATCGTCATGAGCTAGAAGTTACGACTGATCAAAGTTGGCCAAAAACTCACCTTTTCCATACTTAGCCAAAATTTTCCAGATTTTCAAATCCTTTCCAAAAAATGAAAATTTCCAATTCTAAGCCTCTTCAATTATTTCACATTGCCGGATGTTACAAAGGTAAACTTTTCAGTTTCTTCCAAATTTCCTTCTAGCCTATGTTGCTTAGTTTTCCAGCTCGCATACTCGTACATTCCATGTACTGATGCCAGTTGGCCTGCATCGTCTCATGATGCAGATACCGATACCCCGGACCAGCATCCTGCACGTCGTTGATCCAGCTGAGCACTCCAGAGTCAGTGGTGAGCCTCCTTGCATTCCGGAGGACTCAATTATTTTGTGTTCTTAGTTTTTGTTTTATTAGGATGTTGCGGGGTCTATCCCAACATCCATCTCAGTATTTTAGAGGCTTCATAGACAGACAGTCAGTCAGTTAGTTTTGAGTCTCTCATCTATGTACATATGTAAATATTCTATTTTGAGATTCGAGTTGCCTTTATGGCCATATTTTATAAGTTAAGTTGTTTTGTAATATTGCATTGCATTGAGTTATTCTGTTGGGTTAGGTTTCCGCTGAGTTAAGAAAGCCAGGCCAAGGGTTTGCTTGGGGCCAGAAATGGTCTCCGGGTGCCGGTCCCGCCCAGGGTGTAGGCTCGGGGCATGACATTAATACTTCCAGAACTCACTTTCACTTCTTATTCTTTTCCTCCTTTATACCTTTCCTTTCTTTTATCTGCTCAACTTCTCTTATTATACTTTAATTCATGATCAATCCTTAGATAAGTAATTTGAATTGATTTTAGTTGATGTATAATTTCTCTCTTTTTTGAAGAAAATACTAATTTATATTATATTAGAATATAATTATAGTATTTTCTATTGACTTTTGGAAAATTAAATTATTTAAATAATAAATAGTTTAAGTTAATTTTTATGTATATTGAATTTCTTTGGAAGGAATCATAATAAGAATTAATAATTAAAATGGAAAAATTAACTATGATTGAAGATAAATTAATCTAGTCAAACATAGAATATGTATTATAGGCTATATTTCTAAAGCAATTTTCTAGTTGGATGAGTTATTTTGTGTTTTTTTAATAATCATAGTGTTGTGGATCATGTATTTCGACTATTTTTACGAGTTATTTGTTACACCAATCAGTATAGCTATCGAATAAATTTGTAAAATATTATTCTTTTATTTTTATTTTCTTTAAGAATACAATTTAAATGAATTGTCAAAAAAAGAAAGTAAACATTTTTTTCTATATCTGAACGTAAAGCTTGATAGACCTAAAAGAATTAAGCAAAAATTAACCGATCTATTTGGCTTTCTGCGGCAAGCTATAGAATTCGTCTATAATTTAGAATTTCTTTACGTTTAATTAGAAAATCTCGATCGTGTTAGAGTTTCTCCCTCCATTTCAATCCACTTAATTCTAATGAAGATTACTAATTAGATTTTCACCAACGAATGCATTCATCAATTATGTAAAAGCTAACTAATATCTGTTTGGATATATATTAGTTGTCGTTTTTTCTTCAAACAAGTAAATATAAATTTTCCTATTGGATTGAGTTTTTCAGAAAATAAAATAAAATTGAAGATGAGTTTTAAGGTCGTCTTTATTTTTTTTTACTAAAAATAAATCAACTTTTTTCAAATATAATATATATTGCCACTACCCGTTTACTATTGATAACTAATTGTAATGTGAAATTATATAGATAAACTTTAATTAGCATTTTAAAATATCAGACCCAATTCATATAGTAATAAAATATATAGTACAACACAACATGATGATTATTTAAAAAGTCAAACTATATATATAAACTTTAACTAGCATTTTAAAATTTGTTTCTCAGCAAATTAACTTTTTTTTTTTTTTTAAAAAAAAAAAAACAAAACATCATAATTAATTTAGGACGGAAGGAGTAACGTGAGAGATGGCTAATACATTGATTTTCTCTCTTAATAATTATATAAAATGATGTAATTTATCTAACTTGGCACTTCACATACCTATTTTTTATGGAAATGTATACTCTTATTTGCTTTGCTAATTATGATGATGTGTACAGGCTCAATATTTGTTTATAATTTATTTTTAAGTGGTATCAATTAAATAATATTAAATCATCTTATTAAGTGTAGAATAAATATTTAGTTTTGATAAATTTGAAGCGTTATTGATTAATTAATGATTTTAAATTTTTACTCTAAAATAGATTGTACTATATTTGTATGGTAGTAAATCATGTAAAAAAAATTTACGCAAATCTAATAATGTGAAGATGTCCATTAAGATGTTCATTATTAAAGTATTTTTCGTCATAGTTAATTGATTTTGTACTCAAAGTAGTTATAAAATATACACAAAAATTACCACAATCAAAATAATAAGTTAAAACTAAAGAATTAGAATTTAAAACTAAATGTATTGTCACGCCCCGAGCCTACACCCTGGGCGGGACCGGCACCCGGAGACCATTTCTAGCCCCAAGCGAACCCTTGGCCTGGCTTTCTTAACTCAGCGGAAACCTCAACAGAATAACTCAATGCAATGCAATATTACAAAACAACTTAACTTATAAAATATCGCCATAAACGCAACTCGAATCTCAAAATAGAATATTTACATATATATATAGATGAGAGACTCAAAACTAACTGACTGACTGTCTGTCTATGAAGCCTCTAAAATACTGAGATGGATGTTGGGACAGACCCCGCAACATCCTAATAAAACAAAAACTAAGAACACAAAATAATTGAGTCCTCCGGAATGCAAGGAGGCTCACCACTGACTCTGGAGTGCTCAGCTGGATCAACGACGTGCAGGATGCTGATCCGGGGTACCTGAATCTGCATCATCAAACGATGCAGGCCAACTGGCATCAGTACATGGAATGTACGAGTATGCAAGCTGGAAAACTAAGCAACAAAGGCTAGAAGGAAAACTGGAAGAAACTGAATAGCTTACCTGGCTCAACTTAACTCAACCTGACTGACTTCTTTCAATATAAGGCAATTTAAAACAAGTGCGATATAAAGAAAGATTGCTTAAAACATGCTATGAACTCTGTGTGTATACAAGGATACAATAAGCCTGAAATGTGTATAAAAATACAATGAACTGATGTATATAAAAAATACAATAATCTCTGTGTATGAAAAATACAATAACTGCTGTGGGAGTTTCTCTAACCGACAACCATCACATAAGAGCTATAGTGATGATACAGCGATCGACCTCACGCTGCCAGAGCATCTTATACCCGGCCAAAGGTATAAGACCTGAACTGCCTAATGGATCCACTAGTCTAATCTGAAAAGGATTCATCTAAAAAGTATGATCCTTTTCTACCCATGGTGGCTAACATGGTTCTATGGGGGCTGTGGGTTCTTTGAACGCTCCCCCAATTCGGTGCTCGATACTACTCCCAAAAATGTACTGGCTCTTATGTTTTTAAAACATATTTCTTCCTGCTGATATGAGATAATTACTCAAAAACTAGCCCGAAGGCTTTTTGGAAATCTCAGTTTCCAACCTTGTTTAAATGTAAAAACATTTCTTTAAAACTTCTTTGGGAATACATAGTTCCCTAATAACTTTGAGAAAAGAACTCAACTTTAAACTCTTTACTTTACTTGAACTCTTGGCTTGATGTGAAACTCTTAACTTAACATGAAACTCTTAACTTTTGACTTGACTTGAAACTCAATACTTAACTTGGAACTTGAGCCTTAGAATGAAGTTAAAACGCTCAATGAAGACTCTTGGAAAACCTTAAAGACTTGCTTTGACTTACTTACTTCTAAGCTTGACTTCACTTGACTTGGAAACTAACTTCACTTGAATTGGAAACTAACTTCACTTGACTTGGAAACTAACTTCACTTGACTTGTAGTTTTACTTGACTTTTGGAAGTACCTTGGAGTGTTGGAAACAACTAGGAAACATAGGTATAATACCTAGGAACATGTATAAAAAAAGAAATGGTGAATGAAAGGGAAGGATTGGTGTCCTTGGCACTAGGAGAGGTGCAACAGCCCAGCCCCTTTTTCCCCAAAAATCCGACTTTTTCCCCTTGTTTCTTTCCAATTCTAAACCCTCTCAACCTCAAGGTTTCAGCAGCAACACTTAGAATCATAAAGACCCTTATTATACAATAGATTCAACTCAAAAATCACAGCCAGAAATCTGTACTAAATCAGCAAGAACTTCAACACAACACCACTACAACTTCAACAACCAATAAATCTTCTCTTGGAATTAAAAACGAGTTGGTGTGTGGGGGTATGAACCAACCAACACTAAGGATCATAAAATCCCTCAATATACAATAGGTCACAACTCAAATACACAGCCCAATCCTGTCCCACAACCAACAATAACTTCAACAACACAACTAACAACATCAACAACAACTAACAACTTCAACAACTTCAACAACAAATCCAATCTCTTCTCAAATCATAAAAACGAGCTTGGTATGTGGGGGGAAAGGATAAACCCACACTAAAGACTCACATACCTTGATAGGGATCACCCCCGACGAAAATCCACAATGATCTTGACAAATCTTGTTGATCTCCTCTTTCTTCTCTTCTTCTTCTCCTTCTTCTCTTCTTCTTCTCTTGAACCCTAACTCTTTCTCTTTCAAAATGGGACAAAATGATCCAAATATCAGCCTAATACAACAATATAAGCTCAAAAGAAATTATTTGTGAAAAGACCAAAATGCCCTTAAATTTCCGGAACGGAATCCCTGCCAACTGCCCAACTTTCAAAGATCATAACTCGCTCATACGAACTCGGAATCGAGCAAACTCAGTGGCGTTGGAAAGATCGTTCCACAAGCTTCGAAACCATAACTGGAACTACTCCTAAATCATCCTGAGCTAGGAGTTATGACTGCTCAAAGTTGGCCAAAAACTCACTGATTTCCACACTTAGCCAAATTTTCCAGATTTTAAATTTTTCCAAAAATGACTATTTCCAAATTTCAAGCTTCTTCATATTCATTTTTAAATTGTCGGATGTTACAATATCTCCCCCTTGGGAACATTCGTCCTCGAATGAGGTAACTCTTACAAAGCTAAGGGTGTAACATCAACTCAACACCCAACAAACAACCATGCAAACACAACAACAATAACGACATGCTCATTATAATTTATAGAGCACTAAGAAGGAAATTAATACCTTAATCTGCGGATTCAAAGAGATATGAATATCTCTTCTTCATGTCTTCTTCGGCTTCCCAAGTTGCTTCCTCAACAAATTGGTTCCTCCATAGGACCTTAACTGAGGCTACATCTTTCGTTCTCAACCTACGAACTTGACGATCCAAAATTTGAACAGGAATCTCCTCATAAGATAAGTTATCCTTGATCTTGATACTTTCAGTCGGTAGGATCAATGAAGGATCGCCTATGCACTTCTTCAACATGGAGATGTGAAATACCGGATGAACCGCTGCTAGTTCCTGTGGTAACTCCAACTCATAAGCAACATTGCCAATCCTCTTGGCTATGCGGTAAGGTCCAATATACCGGGGACTAAGTTTCCCCTTCTTACCAAACCTCATAACGCCTTTCATGGGTGAAACCTTCAAATATACCCAATCGTCTATTTCAAATTCTAACGCCCTTCTCCTAACATCGGTGTAGGATTTCTGACGACTCTGTGCCGTTTTCAACCTCTCTTGAATCACTTTCACCTTCTCCATAGCTTGGTGAACTAAATCTGGTCCTATCAACTGTGCTTCACCAACTTCAAACCATCCAATAGGAGATCTACATCTTCTCCCATAAAGAGCTTCATATGGAGCCATCTGGATGCTAGAGTGATAACTGTTGTTGTAGGCAAACTCAATGAGAGGTAGGTGATCATCCCAACTCCCTTTGAAATCGATCACACAAGCCCTCAACATATCCTCTAAGGTCTGAATAGTGCGCTCTGCTTGCCCATCCGTCTGAGGGTGAAAGGCAGTACTTAAGTTCACCTTTGAACCCAAGCCCTTCTGAAAAGATTTCCAGAACTGTGCAGTAAACTGTGCACCTCTATCTGAAATAATGGAGATTGGGACTCCATGAAGTCTCACTATCTCTTGAACATACAACTTGGCATAATCTTCTGCTGTATTGGTAGTCTTTACCGGTAGAAAATGAGCTGACTTTGTCATTCTGTCGACAATCACCCAAATAGAATCATGTTGTCTGCGAGACCTTGGCAACCCTGTGATGAAATCCATATTGATCATCTCCCACTTCCACTCTGGAAGTTCTATCCTCTGAGCCAAACCACCGGGCCTTTGGTGTTCAACTTTCACTTGTTGGCAATTTGGACACTTAGCAACAAACTCAGCAATGCCCTTCTTCATGCCATTCCACCAATAAACTTCACGCAAATCACGATACATCTTGGTGGAACCCGGATGAATAGAATATCTGGAGCTGTGAGCTTCATCCATAATCTTCTCTTGGAGTCCATCTACCATAGGTACGCACAATCTACCTTGAAATCTCAAAACACCATCTCCCCCTTGTTCAAAAGCTAATACTCTTTGCTTTTGAACATTTTCCTTCAACTCGAGCAAAATGGGATCTTGATCTTGCTTCTCTTTCACTTCTGACATTAATGATGACTCGGCCCTGCTCGTCACCGCTATTCCTCCTTCTATGGAATCTGTAAATCTGACTCCCAGGCATGCCAGTCTGTGCACATCTTTTGCTAACTCTTTCCTTCCTTCTTCAATATGGGCGGTGCTACCCATAGACAACCTGCTCAAAGAATCAGCAACAACATTAGCCTTACCTGGGTGGTAAAGAATACTCAGGTCATAATCCTTGAGTAACTCTAACCACCTCCTCTGTCTGAGATTAAGCTCTTTCTGAGTAAGCACATATTGAAGGCTCTTGTGATCAGTGAATATGTCGACATGCACACCATACAAGTAATGACGTCATATCTTCAAAGCAAATACTACAGCAGCTAGCTCTAAGTCATGGGTTGGGTAGTTCTTCTCATGAACCTTTAACTGTCTGGAGGCATAAGCTATAACCTTGCCATTCTGCATTAAGACACAACCCAAACCAACTCTAGATGCATCACAATACACCACAAAACCTTGAGTACCTTCTGGTAGCGTCAAAACTGGAGCTGTAGTCAATCTCTTTTTCAATTCTTGAAAGCTTTTCTCACAAGCTTCAGACCATTGAAATTTCACTGTCTTCTGAGTCAACTTTGTCAAAGGAGATGCAATAGTCGAGAACCCTTCAACAAACCTTCTATAATAGCCAGCTAATCCCAAGAAACTCCTAATTTCAGTTGGAGATGTGGGTCTAGGCCAATTCTGCACTGCCTCAATTTTCCGAGTATCAACTTTAATTCCATCACCGGACACAATGTGGCCTAGGAATGCCACAGACTTAAGCCAAAACTCACACTTAGAGAACTTAGCATACAACTCCTTGTCTTTCAAAGTCTGAAGAACTGTTCTGAGATGACTAGCATGATCTTCTTCATTCCTTGAATAGACTAGTATATCATCAATAAAGACAATAACAAACATATCTAAATAAGGTTTGAAGACTCTATTCATCAAATCCATGAAAGCTGCAGGCGCATTAGTCAAACCAAAGGACATGACCAAAAACTCATAATGACCATACCTGGTTCTGAAAGCTGTCTTTGGGATATCACTTTCCTTTACCCTTAACTGATGATAGCCGGATCGGAGGTCAATCTTTGAAAAACAAGTGGCACCCTGAAGCTGATCGAAAAGATCATCAATCCTCGGAAGAGGGTACTTGTTCTTGATGGTAACCTTGTTCAACTGGCGGTAATCTATACACATTCTAAGGGAACCATCTTTCTTCTTCACAAACAAAACCGGAGCACCCCAAGGTGAGACACTCGGTCGAATGAAACCCTTTTCTAGGAGATCTTTCAACTGCTCTTTCAACTCTTTCAACTCTGCTGGTGCCATTCTATATGGCGGAATAGAGATAGGACGAGTATCTGGAATGAGATCTATGCCGAAATCTATCTCTCTCTCAGGAGGAATTCCGGGTAGATCATCAGGAAACACTTCTGGAAACTCTCTTACTATAGGAACTGACTGGAAATGAGGTATCTCAACACTAGAATCATGAACTCGGACTAAGTGATAGATACAACCCTTCGAAACTAACTTTCTTGCCTTAAGGTACGAAATAAAACGACCCTTAGGCACTGCTGAACTGCTACTCCACTCTATGACTGGCTCATTCGGAAACTGAAACTTGACTGCTCGAGTTCTACAATCTATCGATGCATAACAAGCATGAAGCCAATCCATACCTAGAATGACATCAAAATCTACCATGTCTAACTCAACCAAATCAACCATGGTGCTCTTGTGATTGATAGAAACAGGACAATCACGATAAACTCTTTCCGCTAGAATAGACTCCCCAATAGGTGTAGAAACACAAAAGGGTTCACAATGTCTTTCAGGAAGAACCTCAAACTGATTTGCAACATAAGGAGTTACAAAAGATAAACTCGCTCCTGGGTCTAGCAAAGCATACACATCAAAAGCAAAGACTTTGATCATACCAGTGACAACATTCGGAGAATTCTCTTGCTCATGGCGACTGGTGATAGCATAAAGGCGGTTTGCTCCTCCACCTACACTAGAAGTAGCTCCTCTAGGTGCCTTCCTGTCTGGTGGAACAACTGAAGAAGACTGTGCTTTATTGCTTCTATTACCCTGCCTATTCTTTGGACACTCTCGCATGAAATGTCCATTCTGACCACACCTGAAACAACCAATGGAGCCATCTCGACAAATACCTGAGTGGTTCCTACCACATTTGGCGCAAACAGGAGGCTTACTACTCCCTTGCGCCACACTACCCGAAGATTGTGCTGGTCTAGCCCTGAAGTCCTTCGAATTCTGAACATTAAATTCACCTCTGTATCTGGGTGCAGGTGCTCTAGCAAATGATGGAGCAGGTCCCTTTTGCCTTTGCTGAAAGGAGGAACGGTTTGAATTACCTCTCTGCTGCCCGGACTCGTTCCCGATCTTAGCTCTCTTATTTCTGAACTCTTCTCTGTCCCTCAGCTTCTCTTCCTCAACCTGCTGCACATAAACCATCAACCTTGATATGTCCATGTCCCCGATAAGCATTGCAGCCCTACCTTCCTTGCTCGACAACCGAGACAACCCAGCAACAAACAAGCTCATTCTATTCCTCATGTCCGCAACCATCTCCGGAGCATAGCGGGATAATTGTGTGAACTTCAAACTGTACTCATGAACACTCAAGGACTCCTGCTTAAGTGTGAGGAACTCACGTACCTTGGCCTCTCTCAATTCTCGAGGAAAGAAATGCCCCAAGAAAGCTTCCTCAAAATCGGCCCAACTTGTAGGTGGTGCATTCTCAGCTCTGCCCCCTTTCCACTGGTCGAACCAAGTTCTAGCAACATCCTTCAATTGATAAGCAGCTAGTTCAACCCGCTCAATATCTGCCACATGCATCACATCAAAAATCTTCTTCAACTCCTCAATGAAATCCTCTGGATCCTCAGTAGTGCTCAAACCCATGAAACTCGGAGGATTCATCCCCAAGAACTCACGAATCCTTGAAGTGTCAGCTCCTTCATGTCGAGCTCCTCTTTGCTGACCAATCTGATTTGCTACAGCTTGACTCAACATTCTAATTGCCTCTCTGAACTCGGCATTAGAAACTTCCCCTTGATCTTGCACTCCCGGTGCATAGGGTAACTCTTGCTCATCAACATAACGTCTAGGAAGACGCCCTCTACCAACTCTTCGTGGAGGCATGACTATCTGAAACACGCGCAAGCATGGATTAGAAAGAAACTTTTTAGAGATCAACTCTAACGCATGAAATGAGTGTGAAAGAAATGAGAAATCTTCCTAAATGTTGCAGCCTCCCAATTATAGATGTGGCGCGCTTCACACCGATAACTAGGACTCTACAGACACGGCTTCATAGACTCCCTAGGACTCCTGAACTCTGTGCTTTGATACCAAGTTTGTCACGCCCCGAGCCTACACCCTGGGCGGGACCGGCACCCGGAGACCATTTCTAGCCCCAAGCGAACCCTTGGCCTGGCTTTCTTAACTCAGCGAAACCTCAACAGAATAACTCAATGCAATGCAATATTACAAAACAACTTAACTTATAAAATATCGCCATAAAGGCAACTCGAATCTCAAAATAGAATATTTACATATATATATAGATGAGAGACTCAAAACTAACTGACTGACTGTCTGTCTATGAAGCCTCTAAAATACTGAGATGGATGTTGGGACAGACCCCGCAACATCCTAATAAAACAAAAACTAAGAACACAAAATAATTGAGTCCTCCGGAATGCAAGGAGGCTCACCACTGACTCTGGAGTGCTCAGCTGGATCAACGACGTGCAGGATGCTGATCCGGGGTACCTGAATCTGCATCATCAAACGATGCAGGCCAACTGGCATCAGTACATGGAATGTACGAGTATGCAAGCTGGAAAACTAAGCAACAAAGGCTAGAAGGAAAACTGGAAGAAACTGAATAGCTTACCTGGCTCAACTTAACTCAACCTGACTGACTTCTTTCAATATAAGGCAATTTAAAACAAGTGCGATATAAAGAAAGATTGCTTAAAACATGCTATGAACTCTGTGTGTATACAAGGATACAATAAGCCTGAAATGTGTATAAAAATACAATGAACTGATGTATATAAAAAATACAATAATCTCTGTGTATGAAAAATACAATAACTGCTGTGGGAGTTTCTCTAACCGACAACCATCACATAAGAGCTATAGTGATGATACAGCGATCGACCTCACGCTGCCAGAGCATCTTATACCCGGCCAAAGGTATAAGACCTGAACTGCCTAATGGATCCACTAGTCTAATCTGAAAAGGATTCATCTAAAAAGTATGATCCTTTTCTACCCATGGTGGCTAACATGGTTCTATGGGGGCTGTGGGTTCTTTGAACGCTCCCCCAATTCGGTGCTCGATACTACTCCCAAAAATGTACTGGCTCTTATGTTTTTAAAACATATTTCTTCCTGCTGATATGAGATAATTACTCAAAAACTAGCCCGAAGGCTTTTTGGAAATCTCAGTTTCCAACCTTGTTTAAATGTAAAAACATTTCTTTAAAACTTCTTTGGGAATACATAGTTCCCTAATAACTTTGAGAAAAGAACTCAACTTTAAACTCTTTACTTTACTTGAACTCTTGGCTTGATGTGAAACTCTTAACTTAACATGAAACTCTTAACTTTTGACTTGACTTGAAACTCAATACTTAACTTGGAACTTGAGCCTTAGAATGAAGTTAAAACGCTCAATGAAGACTCTTGGAAAACCTTAAAGACTTGCTTTGACTTACTTACTTCTAAGCTTGACTTCACTTGACTTGGAAACTAACTTCACTTGAATTGGAAACTAACTTCACTTGACTTGGAAACTAACTTCACTTGACTTGTAGTTTTACTTGACTTTTGGAAGTACCTTGGAGTGTTGGAAACAACTAGGAAACATAGGTATAATACCTAGGAACATGTATAAAAAAAGAAATGGTGAATGAAAGGGAAGGATTGGTGTCCTTGGCACTAGGAGAGGTGCAACAGCCCAGCCCCTTTTTCCCCAAAAATCCGACTTTTTCCCCTTGTTTCTTTCCAATTCTAAACCCTCTCAACCTCAAGGTTTCAGCAGCAACACTTAGAATCATAAAGACCCTTATTATACAATAGATTCAACTCAAAAATCACAGCCAGAAATCTGTACTAAATCAGCAAGAACTTCAACACAACACCACTACAACTTCAACAACCAATAAATCTTCTCTTGGAATTAAAAACGAGTTGGTGTGTGGGGGTATGAACCAACCAACACTAAGGATCATAAAATCCCTCAATATACAATAGGTCACAACTCAAATACACAGCCCAATCCTGTCCCACAACCAACAATAACTTCAACAACACAACTAACAACATCAACAACAACTAACAACTTCAACAACTTCAACAACAAATCCAATCTCTTCTCAAATCATAAAAACGAGCTTGGTATGTGGGGGGAAAGGATAAACCCACACTAAAGACTCACATACCTTGATAGGGATCACCCCCGACGAAAATCCACAATGATCTTGACAAATCTTGTTGATCTCCTCTTTCTTCTCTTCTTCTTCTCCTTCTTCTCTTCTTCTTCTCTTGAACCCTAACTCTTTCTCTTTCAAAATGGGACAAAATGATCCAAATATCAGCCTAATACAACAATATAAGCTCAAAAGAAATTATTTGTGAAAAGACCAAAATGCCCTTAAATTTCCGGAACGGAATCCCTGCCAACTGCCCAACTTTCAAAGATCATAACTCGCTCATACGAACTCGGAATCGAGAAAACTCAGTGGCGTTGGAAATATCGTTCCACAAGCTTCGAAACCATAACTGGAAATACTCCTAAATTATCCTGAGCTAGGAGTTATGACTGCTCAAAGTTGGCCAAAAACTCACTGATTTCCACACTTAGCCAAATTTTCCAGATTTTAAATTTTTCCAAAAATGACTATTTCCAAATTTCAAGCTTCTTCATATTCATTTTTAAATTGTCGGATGTTACATGTATGATAATTAAATTAGAGTAGAACAAAAGAAACAATTATTTTTATTTTTATTCAAAAATGCTAGCTCTTGCTGAAGCAGATACGTCGACAGAGACATGACTGCTTCAGCTTTAAACTCAACGTAACTCTGTCTTAAGCAATAATATAATATAATTTGCTTTATATATAGCTAATATTTGGACCAAATTACTCTCAAATCCTCATTCTTTCCTTCAATTTCAATCATGAGAGGCTGATTTAAAAATTTTAATACATAATTCTAGGGACGTTTTTTAGAGTATTTTCATTCACTACTTGATCAAACTTAAATATTTTGATTCATAGATGTTTATTATGCATGACTAGTTTAATGTACATCATGAAATAATGCATTACTAGTTTAATATATATTTTTTTTTATGAAATTGCCATCACCAAGGTTTGTCACCTTGATGTCAGGGTCTGGCTAGACCCACGTCTTTCCCATTCATTTTAAGGTAAAATACAAGGAGGGGGGCAAAGACCTGACCTCAAGACAATCTACAAAAGATGAGAGCTAAACAATACAACTCCCATATGAAACTTACAACATATACATTCAACTAACAAAAAAGTTATTCTTATCGTATCTCCTTCTTATATTAGGAAGTTGACATTTATCAAGTTGAAATAGACCTTTCACTTCTCTTGGGAGTTGTTCGTAGGAGAAACAGAAAGTGCTATGCATGCCCACTCGAATAAGCTTGTTTAGCGAAAAAATCAGCCCCACTATTAGCTTCTCTATAACAGTTAGAAACAATGATGTCCAATTTATCCATGTTCTGGATAGTGTCTTGGATGATCCTTATGAGCTTCAGGTTTGTTGTGTCTCTATTGTTGATCAACATATCCACAATTATAAGAGAGTCCAACTCTAATTGTATTTCGGTAAAACCATTGTGGATGCACCATTTAAGTCCATAGTTAGCAGCTACTGCTTCTGCTTGGTTGTTACTACCACATTGAACAGCTATTGAAAAGGACATATTCAAATCACCATTGTGGTTTCTGATGACACAACCTAAGCCTGCTTTTCCATTAGTAATATCATAACTAGCATCAGTGTTGAATTTAACCACATTCAGCAAAGGTTTAGACCATGAAACTTGCCTCCAAATAACAATATGCCTTAGTCTTTCAATGGTGTCACAAATTTCTGTCCAGCGGCCATCCAATTTGAGATTTGGAAAGGTTTTGTATATTGCAGCCTTAATATTCCAAGCAATCTGATGTTTCATATAACCTCTTCCAAATTTGTTTGCATCTCCAAACTTACAAGAAGTCCATGATCTCCAAATTTCCCAGCATATTATAATGATGGGCATGATTTGAAGAACCATGCTATGGACGCTATTCATGGATTTCACATTCCACCAGTTGTTAAGGATTCTTGGCACAGACCAATGTTGATATGTAATACCCAAGGGAGCTCCAAAAAATCTCTTAAGGCACCCATTCCACTCTAACTATATATCCTACCAAAAGTTGTTATTTCCTTCATTGATTTTCCAAAAGAGTCTGCATTCAACATTGTCTCTAGCACTAATCATTTGTTTCCATAACTACGAGTCTTTGTTTACTTTCTTCTTTGCAACAGGGTGACGCCTTGAACAATATTTAGCCATCAAAAAGTCTACTAATAGAGAGTGTATAGTTCTGAATCTCCACCATTTCTTAGTTGCTAAAGAATTGGTGATATCTTCCAATCTTCTAATACCAACACCTCTTTTGTCTTTTGGAAAACATAAATTATGCCAAGAGCTCCAATGATACTTACTTCTATCACCCCAAAAACTACCTTGCAAAATGTTTTTCTAACAGCTGAAGAGAAGTTTTTGGTGGGCATATAGTTGACAAAGAGTAGGTTGGAATAGCTTGAAGGACACTCTTAATAAGAACCATCGATCCTACCTCCCGGTAAAAGGAGTTTGCCATGCCATCCACTTAGTCTTTTAACCACTTTTGTAACCATGTCATCAAAATAATGTACTCTCTTCCTTCCGACATAAATGGGACACCCAAGATAAGTGAAAGGAAAGTTTTTCTCCATGAAGTCGGTGCAACTTCTCAATCTGTTGATTCTATATGCACTAGCTTTTGTATCTCATTGCCCAGAGAATTTCTTGATCATCTTCATGACAAGTCTCACAGAGTTGCTATTACCACTGCTGAAGATCACTATGTCATTTGCATATGCTAAGTGATTTATTTGTGGTCCCCTGCAATTCATTGAAAAAGGAATAAAGTATGAGTTAATTAGTAATCAAGTTATTCAGAGATCTAGATAATACTTTAGCTGCTAATATAAAAATTGAGGGTGAAAAGGGGTCACCTTTCTTTTAATCCTTGTGAAGACGTGAAAAATCCTTTTCTAGCTCCATTAATGATTATTATAGAGTACCAAACATTAGAGACTAGTCTATCTATAACACATCTATCCAGTTATGGTAATTGAAACCAAATTTCTTTAAGACAAAATAAATAAATGGCCATGACATCCTGTCATATGCCTTGGCCATATCCAACTTGATGACAATGTTTCCTCCGGTACCAGGCTTATTGATGCTTTGAATAATTTCTTGTGCCAGCGCGCATAACATTTTCAGTAATTAATCTTCCTGCAATAAAACCACTTTGATTGTTAGTCACAAGATATCATGACTAGTTTATGTGATAAAATAGTGACACTAGCCATTTACTAAGTACTTTTTATGGTATCTTTTAAGTGATTTTGTAACCTTTTAAATTTGATTCGATATAAATGATTTTCTTCAGAAAATCAAATAAGTCTAAGGATTTTTTTTCTTTTTAAAATTAACCTTGTTTGATAAAGAGTTGAAAAAAATTCTAAGAAATCTTTAAGGAATGATATTATACTCCTTCCGTCCCAAATTAATAATTACTTTAATTGTAAAAATAAATAAATATAGCTCTAAAAATTTAAGATTGAAGTTAGTCGTTCGAAACTCTGAATACACAAATCAGATATGCTACCCAACTAAACTTGACGTTTCAGACTTAAGGCTCCTTGACCCGAAACCTATGAAAACCGCAATAAACTAATTTTCATCCGAAAATACCAAAATACCTTCGGAACCTCTTAAATTCAACCAAGACCTCACATAGGCGTAAAATCATCCCCCAAATCCAATGAAATCGTTGAAAACTCTAGGGTTCAAATCCTCATAACAACTCCGTAACAAAAAAACAACTATACTCCTAGACCAAATTCTGCATTTTGGAGTTGATAGATCTAACGGAATCTCATTTTGAGACTCATAGCTCCGATTATTAATAAAATTCACTCTTAACCACTTGAAGTCTCCAAAACTCTAAAACTTTCGAAAAATCTCAACTTTTCAATCAAATTTCAAAACCAACTTCGTTAACTTATCAAATATGACTTGAGACAACTATCGAAAAGAGTAAAACGATAATTTTTTGAAATTTTCAAACTGACTTTTAGAATCATCACAACTAATTATTATTTCTATGTAGATTATAATAATATCAATTAGTACACAATTATTCCTTGTTGACTTCTAATTTTTTTAACACATCTGGACTGTAGTTGTTATTAAATATATAACAAATTTAATTGTTTTTTTTAAAAAAAATTCCATTCTTTGTACTATAAATCTGCAGCCCTCTTGCTATAGAGGACAAGCAAGAGCCATAAGGAAGGAAAAAAACAGCTAAATTAAACCAAAAAAGTAAGTTCTCTACATGTTTCATTCTATGATTTATTCAGAATTCAATTACATTCTTTGTTGTCTCAAGTTCAATAATAAATTTGATTATTTTTCATATGGTTACTAAATTAATAATTATTATTTCATAGAATTACTTTTTTGTTTGAAACAAATTGAAATAAAAAAATATATAACTTTTTGAGATAATAAATATTAGTTGAATGAACATATATAAATGTAACCCTCAAATAATATGTCTAATTTGAATTAATGTACTTCATCTTAAAATAATAATTCAAAGTTAGAGTAGGAGATCAAATTTATGTAGAATTTAATATGTTAAGTCATGTCTAAATGAGATTTGTAGCCGGAATATATTGTAATAAATTTCCATTGTTCAAGAACTGCAATAGCATTTGAAGATTTATGAATTTGTATGATGAATAAAATATTTGTTCTTCATCACGTAATAACTTTAATATAACTTACCTATATCACATAGTGTAAGGAGTAAATTACATCTTATTCCTATTTTTTTTCTAATTACAATAATCCCTTAAAATTTGTACCTTCCCGATACATAATTCACCATTCGGATACATTAATTCTGATACAAGAAGTATCAATCTGTTTCTCTAAAATAGGGAATAAAATCTAAAAATCAAATTAAATCTCATAAATTACGCTTACGTTTCTTCTTACTTTCCATCATACAAGGCAAATCCTAACAGAAAGAAGAATATCAAAATTTCAATTTTTTTCCCCCTTTTCATCAAAGAAACCTTTCAGATTTGATTCAAAGACTTTTGTCGAAATTTTGGATAAGCTAAGTGAATTATGAAGGATACAAAAACGATGGAATTGTTGTTGGAAAAAATATTTCTTTTGTGAATCTTCAAGTTCATCAAGATCCATTCAATTTTGATTCAACATTGTTGAAAATTTTGAGATTCAAAATTCTTCTCCCAGATCATCAAAGATCCTTTCGATTTTGATTCAAAATTGTTGAAAATTTTGAGATTCAGAATTCTTCTCCAAGTTCATTGAAGATCTTTTTAATTTTGATTCATAATTATCAAAAAATTTGAGAAGATCATCATGAATATCTTCGCTAGTCTTGTTTTTATCATCGTCAGTGGTTTGAAGAAGTTCTTGAGCTTCTCTAAGGGCACTCAACCTCTTCCTTCGTGCCGATGCCACCACCGCCTCTATGACATTTTTCTCCTCTATTGACATTGACTATATACTTGTTTATTGAATGCCAAATTTGAACTCTCACTGCTTATGCAAAGTAAAAGAACCTGGAAAAGTAGAAGAACACAACATTGATAGAGCAACTAGATGGATTTAAATGTATCACTTTTTATGTATCTATGTATCATGTTCATAAAATTGTGCATGATACATTATTATTTATTACTGTAATCCTACCCGATACATTAAAGTAATAAAGGTTTTCCATAAGGTGTTTGGTTTTAGATCGATACATTACTATATGTGGTAGTTATTATGTATGTAGTGTTAAATTGTATGAATGTATCATGACCAAATTATTATGAGTAACGTAATTAGCCTCTGCCATTGCCTCCAACATTATTATGAGTAACGTAAGTAAAACATGTCTCAGAGTGATGAACTACAAAACGTTATTGACAGTAACATTTTATATTTATTTACTATGTTAGAGCTTTGTCTTTTTGTCATTGAATTCTTTTAAATAAAATAAAGCCAAAACGTTATTAAGAAATATGTTTATTCTAATTTTGTAAAATTTCCAAAAAATATATTATTTTGATAAAATATTTTAAATAATAGCTTATTTCGGTCAATTTTTTTTAAAAAAAAACAAACAACTTTCTTTTGTAGGAATTACAGTTGAAGAAAGAAGGATGACAGACTCCACTGAGATTACCCCAATAGATGACAAAACTCCACTGCTTCCTCAAACTAAAAAAGATGAGGTCTCTCTCAACTATATATATTATTATTTTGTTTCATTAACCCACTTCTCTTTTGGCAATTAAATATATAATTTTGAAGAGATTGTAGAACTTTTTAGACTATTTCATTTCATATAATTTTAAGTCTACCTCGAGTGGTGCTACCACATTCACTAATCGTGGTTTTACACCTTTTGGATTCTTTTTATTTGAGTCAGGTTTGGAGGGGTAATGCATAAGGTGTGGTAATTTTTTAAAGTCATGTGACATTTTTGAAATTAAAAAATTAGTTTTATATTTTTTTAATTCACTCTATTAACAAAAGGGGTAAATATGCATCATTTATAAAATAATGAAGGTATATATGCATTACTTTTTTTTTACGAAATATATATTTGATCTAGACCGCAAAGTTAAGAAGGGTGTACTTGCCTCTTCTCCGTTACAGATAGAACAAGGGAGGAAAGTGGATCATTTAATCGACATAAATGAAAGAATTGATGAAATGTTTGAGGATTTAGACAATTCATCTATTAAATCGTGTACGATATTCAAAGTAAATGTGTGGCAACGTGAATCAAATCCAGATGCTTATACACCAAAGATGGTCTCCATTGGTCCTTATCATAAGAAAAATACTCAACTTGGTCCAATGAAAAAGTACAAACTATTATACCTAGGAAGGTTTCTTCAACATGAGAGAGTTGATGTGAAAAGTTACATCAGTGAATTGGAGAAAGTGAAGGAGGAAGTACTGAAGTGTTACGAAGATATAGAAAAGCTTGGTAATGACAGTCAAGAATTTTGCGAAATGTTGTTGTTTGATGGTTGTTTTGTGGTTGAGTTTATTCGAGAGTGTTGTGCAATATATCCAGAAAGAGAAGACAAGATTATTAATATTAATGATTGTTACATATTCCGAGACTTGATGTTACTAGAAAATCAACTTCCTTTCTTTGTACTCAACAAACTTCATCTCATGACAAAAAAAAGATGATGAATTACCATTGGCAATACTGGTGAATAAGTTGTTTACCTTTTTCATCTCATGACAAAAAAAGATGATGAATTACCATTGGCAATACTGGTGAATAAGTTGTTTACCTTTTTTGTTAACTGGCCAAAAATGACCCTTGAATCCTTTGGAGAGTCAAAATATTGTAATGCAGAAAATATCAAACATTTACTTCATGTAATGCATATATTTTCATGTCATGGGAATCCTATGAAAAACTCAAAAGATTACTTAACGAGTCCTATGGTCATGCCAAATGCAACAGAGCTTTACGAAGCTGGAGTTAGCTATGCAAAGGTCAGAAATATGACAAGTTTATTTGATATAAAGTTCGAGAATGGATTGATGACAATACCTTGTTTTCTAGTCGCAGATGGTACAGAAACTCTCCTACGAAATCTCATTGCTTATGAGCAACAATCATTTGATGTATATCCTACATATTTTAGCGATTATGCAACTTTCATGGATCATCTTATAGACTCAGACAAAGATGTGAATTTGCTTTGCCAGAAAGGAATCATAGAGAACTGGATAGGAGAGGAAAAAGAAGTTGCTAGCCTCTTCAACAAAATCGGTAAAGGGGTCACTACGTATTCCAACTTCTATTACAGAGAAGAAATCAAAAAAGCAATTGAACACCATGAAAAACCATGGAATAGAATGAAGGCAAATTTAATGCGCAATTATTTTAGCAGTCCTTGGGTAGGAGCTTCAACTGTGGCAGCCATTATACTCCTAGTACTCACAACTATACAAACTATTTTAACTTTCACAGGTCCTCTTAAGAAGTAAGTTCTAGTAATTATCTCAATTGTAGTGTTTCCTCACAACTCCCTCCATGTATTTTATATGTGTGTTGATGATCTTATTATGAGTTCTTCACTAATTCTATGTCCCCCTTTTGTATTGGGATTTCTAGTTGAATGTTAATTAGTTTATTTCAAGTATCTATATTTGTCACTTTCAACCATCAAAAGGCACTAGGTAGCTCAATTCATTAATAAGAAATTCACTTGTTTTTTAGAAAAAAAAATATCATCTCTTATTGTATCAAACACACCCTAAAAGTGCTTTTCTTCAACTAAACTTCATATCAAATTTTACGAAAATCTAATGCAGATGCTTATATGCCAATGTTGATCTCCATTGGTCCTTACCATAAAAGGACTCATGAACTTAGTTCGATGGAGAAGTAAAAATTGTTGTACCTACAACAATTTCTCCGGCGAAAAGAGGGGCTTGATGTGGAAACTTGCATTAGTGCATTGGAGGAAAAGAAAGTTGAAGTACTAAGGTGTTATGATAATAACTTAGACGATGATATTGTTGGAAAATTTTCAAAAGTGTTATTGCTTGATGGTTGTTTTCCGATCGAATTTATTTGAGAGTAGAGTACTATGAAACCGAGGAAGAATAAGAACAGCAACAACAAGAAGAGGAATAAGAAGAAGAAGAGGATGAAGAAGAGGGGGAAGAAAAGGAAGAAGAAGAGAAATAAGAAGAAGAGGAGGAAGAAGAGGAGGAAGAAGAGGGGAGGATGAAGAGGAGGAAGAAGAAGAGGAGGAGGAGGAACAAGAAGAGGAAGCCAAGGAGGAAGAGGAGGAACAAGAAGAGGAAGAAAAGGAAGAGGATGAAGAGGAAGAAGAAGGAGGATGACGACAAAGAAGAAGGAGGACGACGACGAAGAAGAAGGAGAAGAAGAAGGAGGAGATGGAGGAGGAGGAGAAGAAGAAGATCATCGATGTCGAGACATGGTGTTACTAGAAAATCAACTCCTTTTATTTATGCTTATCATGCTTCATGACATGATAAAGCATTGTCAGAAGTGAGCTTCTTGTATATGGTGAGAAATACCTTACTTGATACTTTTTCAAAGGCGAAATTTATACCCTCATCTGATATTCACAATTTTAATACATAACAATTCATTCATTTAGTGCATGTATTATACATGTTTTGTCAACCATCAGAGCATGTGTCATATGTTAAAAGTTTAGTTCATCTGTGTCATTTTCATTTGAAAAAAGGCTCATTCATGTCATTATTTTTCAACTGAAATGGCATAGATAAGCCAAACTTTTAACAGATGACATAGATGATTTTTTGCTAAAGTTTGATGGCATATAATTTGAACCTTTTTCCTTTTAAAAAATAATTTAATTAATGATGTAGACAAATCATAATTGACCACGTGTAAAAAATAATTTTACAAAATTAGAATTGTTTTTAGTTAAAAAATAATGACATATATGAGCCAAACTTTTTCAAAGGAGAAATTCATACCCCCATCTGAGATTTAGAATTTTAATATAGAACAATTCATTCATTTAGTGCATGTAGTACACATGTTTTGTCAACCATCAGAGCAGTGTTATCCGTTAAAAGTTTAGCTCATCTGTGTCATTTTTATTTGAGAAAAGGTTCATCCATGTCATTATTTGTTAACTGAAATGGCATAAATAAGTCAAACTTTTAACAGTTAACATAGGTGATTTTTTTCTAAAGTTCGATGGCATATAATTTGAACCTTTTTCCTTTTTAAAAAATGATTTAATTAATGATGTAGACAAATCATAATTGATCACGTGTAAAAAATAATTTTGCAAAATTAGAATTGTTTTTAGTTAACAAATAATGACATGGATGAGCCTTTTCTCAAATGAAAATGACATATATGAGCCAAACTTTAAACGGATGACATAAAGCCTTCACTCAAAATTCGATGACATATTTGAGTTTTTTCCCTTCTCAAAATAATGTCAAGTTATACAATGGAATTGAGTTTTTCAAAAAATAAAATAAATTGAAGATCATGAGTTGTAAGTCTTTTTTTTTACTTAAAAATAAATAAACTTTTTTTCAAATATAATATATATTGCCACTACTCGTTTACTATAACATGTAATGTGAAATTATATATATAAACTTTAATTAGCATTTTAAATTTATCAGACCCAATTCATATAGTAATAAAATATATAGTACGCCACCACATGATGTTTATTTAAAAAGTTAAATTATATATATATCAACTAGCATTTTAAAATTTATTTTCTCATCAAATTAACTTTTTTAAAAAAACATCATAACTAATTTAGAGTGGAGGGAGTAACGTGAAAGATAGCTAATCCATTGACTTTGTCTCTTAATAATTATATAAAATGATGTAATTTATGGAAACGTACACTCTTATTTGCTTTGCTAATTATGATGATGTGTATGGGCTCAATATTTGTTACTCCCTCTGTTTCACAAAGAGTGACCTAGTTTGACTTGACACGGAGTTTAAGAAAATAAAGAAGACTTTTGAATCTTATGGTCATAAATTAAAGTTATGTCAAATGTACAAAATTGTCATTTAATCTTGTGGTCTTAAACATGTCACGTGGAAAGTTGAAAGTAAAATGTTACCATAAAAGGAAAGGGGCCATTCTTTTTTAAACAAACTAAAAAGGAAAGGAGGCCATTCTTTTTTAAATGGAGGGAGTACATAATTTATTTTTAAGTGGTATCAATTAAATAGCATTAAATCATCTTATTAAGTGTAGAATAAATGTTGGATAAGTATTTAGTTTTGATAAATTTAAGTGTTATTGATTAATTAATTTATTTAAATTTTTACTCTAAAATAGATTGTACTATATTTGTACGGAAGTAAGTCATCTAATTTTTTTTGCGCAAATCTAATAATGTGAAGATATCCATTAAGATGTTCATTATTAAAGTATTTTTTGTCAAAATTAGTTGATTTTATACTCAAAATAGTTATAAAATATACACAAATATTACCACATTCAAAAGAATAAAGTTATAACTAAAGAATATGAATTTAAAATTAAAGAACATAGCTAAAACTAATTATACAATAATTAAATTAAAGTAGAACAAAAGTAATAAAAAAATTTCTTTCGAAAATGCTCTTGCTGAGCAGACACGTCGACGGAGACATTTTCCCCATTATAATTATAACAATTAGTACACAATTATTCCTTGTTGACTTCTAATTTTTTTTAACACATCTGGATCTAGTTGTTATTAAATATATAACAAGTTTAATTTTTTTTTAAAAAATCTTTCCATTTTTGTACTATAAATCTGCAGCCCTTTTACTATAGAGGACAAGCAAGAGCACTAAGGAAAGAAAAAAAAACAGCTAAATTAAACCAAAAAAGTAAGTTCGCTACATGTTTCATTCTATGATTACTCAAGAATTCAATTACATTCTTTGTTATCTCAAGTTCAAAACTAAAGTTGATTATTTTTTATATGGTTACTAAGTTAATAATTATTATTTCATATAATTACTTTTTTGTTTGAAACAAATTGAAATCAAGAAAAAATATAACTTTTTGATATAATAAATATTAATTGAATGAACATATATAAATGTAACCCTCAAATAATATGTCTAATTTGAATTAATGTACTGCATTTTAAAATAATAATTCAAAGTTAGAGTAGGAGTTCGAATTTATTTCGAATTTCATATGTTAAGTCATGTCTAAATGAGATTTGTAGTCGGAATATATTGTAATAAATTTTCATTGTTAAGAACTGCAATAGCATTCAAAGATTTATGCATTTATGATAAAATATTTATTCTTCATCGTTGTTCACGTAATAACTTTAACTATAAAAATTACATAGTAAAATCATTGTCTTACTTTTTTTTAAAATTTGGTTACATGAAAGTCATTTTTAATACATTTCATCTAATAATTAACTCTTTATTTTCGAAATGTGTCTTTGGTAGGACTTACAATTGAAGGAATTAAGTTATCAAGAGGGATGGCACACTCCATTAAGATGATGTCAATAGATGACCAAATTCCACTATTTCCTCAAATTGAAATAGAAGAGGTGTCAACTATTAACTAATTTTTTATCATTTGGGTGAAAATCATTTACCATCATCAACTTTGGTTTAAAAATCCCCACCTCCCTAAATTTTGAAAATTAGTTATTCTCCCCTTTTCATTCTATGCAAAGTTTATTTTACCCTTATCATTATTAATCATCCACCATTTATGTTACATCTTTTTACATTATATATAATATTTTTATTTTTTAACCTATGTATTTATAAATTTTATTTAAGTTCATTAACATTACAATATAAGGTGAATAATCTTTTTTATAAGTTTGTAATTACAAATTTTAATGTTAATTTTTATGATTGTATTTTAAAATTACATGCATTAAGTACATACGTATATATGTATTATGTGCATGCATATGTTTTTTTATGGCAAGTAAAATTTTATTTACCTAGTGAAACGTTACAAAATAGAAAGAACAACATGTATGGACATCAGTTCCATCCTTGCTAAGACTCAATCTTCAAATCTAATTGGCTACCCTTTACATATACATATATAAAGCATGTAATAACATGACTAATAATTGTGCTTGCTAATTGCTTCTTCTGTGTAAACACCCTGCTATTACTCTCCAACCATATGTAATATAAGGAACTTTCCATTGACATTTTATACACAAGTGTTGTGCTGCCTTTACCCTTCATATGTTTAATTTTATACACCCTGCTATCTGAATTTGCTGAGCTCTATTTAACATTCTTCCCTTCCTCATTACAGCGGTATCTACAATTGGCAAATAATTTGCAGCCTTTCCAAGTAATCCTTGATAAAAATACAGTGTCTCTTCCTTAATATCTTCTTGACAATGCACAATTATAGATGCAGCAGTAGTTGGCATGTGAAGCATCTGGTCAGCATTTACTATAGCCCTATGCCCCTATCAATCCTGCCCCAAATGTGTCCATTTGTCCAAGTGTATGAGCCACCAACTGTTGTCATCTCATTCATCCCATTTAAATTTTCCTCATCTCTTAGCATAATACATTATATTAACGTGCAATAGAGAACATTTGAAAAATCCCTTAAATCATTGCTCTAACTCTTCAACGTGTTTCAAGAGCTTTCAACATTAATATATATCGGTACAAAAATCAAAATTTGACTTATCTGTAATTTTTCGACGAAGGTGTGGTTCTTGAAAATCGTTGGAAAAGGGTAGCGCTATCCCTGCTAACACATTTACTAATCACGACTTTACACCTACATGCAGTGCATAAGACAAGACCAAACTATATCTCAAGTCATTTTTGATATTGACAAGTTTGTGGGATCATAGAATCTTAACAATTTTTACAATATTCATTTTGTGAATGTGTTATAGTTTAATAGAAACAAACTATATTCCTTTTTGATCTAATATGAATACTTTTCATTAGTTACAGATAGAAGATGGAGGTGAAGTGAATTGTTCAATTGAAATAGACCAAACAATTAATGGTGAAGATCCATTAGGGTTGCAAAAAAAGAAATCTCTAAATGAAAGATGTATGAATTTGGAAAAGTCGTCTATGGAATCCACTACCATATTCAAGGTGACTGTGGGGTTGAGTGAATCAAATCCTGATGCTTATAAGCCAAAATTGCTCTCCATTGGTCCTTACCATAAACACGATTCTAAACTTGGCTCGATGGAAAAATACAAGTTGTGTTACCTACAACGGTTTCTCAAGCGGAAAGGAGGGTTTCATGATGTGGAAAGTTGTATTAGTGAAATGGATAAACTAAAAGATGATGCACTTAAGTGTTATGATGATATAGGGGGGTTAATAGATAGTTGCAATATTGTTGAAAATTTTTCAGAAATGTTGTTGCTTGATGGATGTTTCGTGGTTGAGTATCTTCGAGAGCAATGTAAGATCCTTCGAACTGGAGAAGACATGATTATCAATAGAGATTGCATAAGAAATCAACTAAAGCGAGACTTGTTGCTGGTAGAAAATCAACTTCCTTTCTTTGTCCTAACCAAGCTTTATGAAATGTCAAAGGAGCAATGCGAGGAACCATTGATAGAGATGGTGGAGTGGACCTTTTCTCTTGATAAATCATCTATAGAGTCTGAAGGTAATGAAAGAAAATTCAAACATTTATTTCATGTAGTACACATGTGCATGTCACGTCGACCTTCAAAGATAAAAAGTAGCAATATAGCAGAACAAATTATCGTTTTTGGAAGCTTATTTGGGATCCCTTCACAAATAAAGAAGAGGAGGAATAATACGGACCAGAACATAATGTGGAATAAGGTCATGCCAAATGCAACAGAACTTTCTGAAGCTGGAGTTAGCTTTGCAAATGTTGGAAATATTTTTGTGAGGTCATTAGACAACGTCAATGACAATGATCTTAAGGATAGCACAAGTTTATTTGATATAAAGTTTGACAATGCATTGATGACAATCCCTTGTTTTCGAGTCGTTGATGACACAGAAACCTTCATGCGAAATCTTATTGCTTACGAACAACAGTGTTCTGATGTAAATCATAGATATTTCAGTGATTTTGCAGTTTTCATGAGTTGTCTTATTGACTCAGAAAAAGATGTGAGTTTGCTTCGTATGAATGGAATCATTGTAAACAAGATAGGAAAGGACAAAGAAATGGCTAGCTTCTTTAACAAAATTGGGAAAGGGGTCACCGTTTCAGACGACTTCTATTATGAAGAAGAATGCAAAAAAGCCGTTCAACATTGTGAACAATCATGGAACATAATGAAGGCAAATTTGAGGCACAATTACTTCAATAGTCCTTGGGTAGGAATTTCAACTGTGGCAGCCATCATACTCCTCTTACTCACAGCTACACAGACTGTTCTAGCTATCATAAGTTTTTTGAAGTAGTTGCTTTAATTATGTGTCATTGTTGGTTTGTTAAGTTAATCCATTGCTAGTACAAATAAATAGGGGGACAATGGATCCCCTTGTCTTACTCCTCTCCTTGTTTTAAAAGGTGTTGTACTATGTCCATTAATCTAAATGGAGTATATGACTATTGTAACACGTTGCATTATCCACTTAGTGACTCTAGGTGGCATTTTGAGTTCCTCTTGTATCTGCTCCAAAAAAGTCCATTCCAGAGAATCATAGCCTTTTTTTCATGTCAATTTTCAACATACACCTTTTAGAAATCTCGTCTCACATATCCTTTTACAATTTCATGACTCAGTATCACATTGTCATTCAAAACCCTTCCTGGTAAATGTTGATTGATTAGGATCCACAAGACTCTCCATGACCAGTTTAAACCTAGCAGTGATTACTTTAGCTATAACTTTGTATATTGTTGCGCAACATGAAAATGATCTGTTTTCACTTATTCTAGCTTGGTTTTCCACCTTAGGTATAAGTGTTACTGTCACGCCCCGAGCCTACACCCTGGGCGGGACCGGCACCCGGAGACTATTTCTGGCCCTAAGCGAACCCTTGGCCTGGCTTTCTTAACTCAGCGGAAACCTCAACAGAATAACTCAATGCAATGCAACATTTCAAAACAACTTAACTTATAAAATATGGCCATAAAGGCAACTCGAATCTCAAAATAGAATATTTACATATATATATAGATGAGAGACTCAAAACTAACTGACTGACGGTCTGTCTATGAAGCCTCTAAAAATACTGAGATGGATGTTAGGACAGACCCCGCAACATCCCAATAAAAACAAAGAACACCAAAATAATCGAGTCCTCCGGAATGCAAGGAGGCTCACCACTGACTCTGGAGTGCTCAGCTGGATCAACGACGTGCAGGATGCTGATCTGGTGGTACCTGAATCTGCATCATCAAACGATGCAGGCCAACTGGCATCAGTACATGGAATGTACGAGTATGCGAGCTGGAAAACTAAGCAACAAAGGCTAGAAGGAAAAATCTGGAAGAAACTGAATAGCTTACCTGGCTCAACTCAACTCAACCTGACTGACTTATTTCAATATAAGGCAAATTTTAAAACAAGTGCGATATAAAGAAAGACTGTTTAAAACATGCTATAAACTCTGTATGTATACAAAGATACAATAAGCCTGAAATGTATATAGAAATACAATGAACTGATGTATATAAAAATACAATAATCTCTGCATATGAAAATATAATAACTGCTGTGAGAGCCTCTCTAACCGACAACCATCACATAAGAGCTATAGTGATGATACAGCGATCTACCTCACGCTGCCAGAGCATCTTATACCCGGCCAAAAGTATAAGACCTGAACTGCCTAATGGATCCACTAGTCTAATATGAAAAGGATTCATCTAAAAAGTATGATCCTTTTCTTCCCATGGTGGCTAACATGGTTCTATGGGGGCTGTGGGTTCTTTGAACGCTCCCCCAATTCGGTGCTCGATACTACTCCCAAAAATATACTGGCTCTTATGTTTTTAAAACATATTTATTCCTACTGATATGAGATACTTACTCAAAACTAGCCCGAAGGCCCCTTTGGAAATCTCAGTTTCCAACCTTATTCAAATGTAAAGACATTTCTTTAAAACTTCTTTGGGAATACATAGTTCCCTAATAACTTTGAGAAATGAACTCAACTTTAAACTCCTGACTTAACTTGAAACTGAGACTCTTACTCGACTTGAAACTCTATACTCTTTTTCTTGACTTCTAACTTCACTTGACTTGGAACTATCTTTCCTTGAATCGGAATTATGAATTCAAGGTGTTCGATCACATGTTATGGAGGGATTCTTGAACGCTTAGGCGTACCTTGGAGTGTCGGAAACAACTGTAAAACATAGGTATAATACTTTGAAACATGCATGAGAAAGTGAGAAAAGGAATGGGGAAATTTGACTGAGACTTCAGATTTCTGGTGACACAGATGGCACCTACGGACGCCATCGACGGACCGTAGATGGACTTACGGTCCGTCCTGCAGGTCCGTAGATCGCGTCAGAAACTTCCCCAGAATTCATTTTAAAAAAATGACTAAGTGTTGACCTACGGTCCGGACTTACGGTCCGTAGGTCAGGTTACGGACCGTAGGTCGTGCCCGTAGATCGATGCCCAAGAACCCATCTTCTATCCCGATTGACAGTTGACCAGTACGGACCGTCAATCGATCTACGGTCCGTAGGTCACGTCCGTAGATCGGGATCGACAGCCAAAACTTTCTGGGAATTGATGGTGATTCAACTTCAAAAGGGTCACAACTCTTAGAATCATAATTCCCTCAATCATACAATAGGTTTCAACTTAAATACACAACTTAATCATGTCTCACAACGAACAATAACTTCAACAACACCACCAACAACATCAACAACAACTAACAACTTCAACACTTCAACAACAATTCCAATCTTTTCTCAAATCATAGAATAAACTTAGTGTGTGGGAGGGAAAGGATCAACCCACACGAAAACTCACATACCTTCATAGGGATCACCCCCGACGAAAATCCACAATGATCTTGTTGATCTCCTCTTTCTTCTCTTCTTCTTCTTCTCCCTCTTCTCTTCTTCAATCTCAAGAACCCTAACTCTTTTTCTTTCAAAATGGGGAAAAATGGTCCAAAGATCAGCCTAATACAACATTATGAGCTCAAAAGAAATGATTTGTGAAAAGACCAAAATGCCCTTAATTTTCCGGACGGATTTCCCTTCCAACTGCCCAACTTCTAAAGGGCATAACTACCTCATACAAACTCGGATTCGATCAAACTCGGTGGCGTTGGAAAGATCGTTCCACGAGCTTCGCAACCATAACTGGAAATACTCCTAACTCATCCTGAGATAGGAGTTACGACTACTCAAAGTTGGCCAAAACTCACTGATTTCCACACTTAGCCAAATTTCCAGATTTTTTTCAAATTTTCCAAACAAAATGACTATTTCCAAATTTCAAGCTCCTTCAAAGCCACTTAAATTGTCGGATGTTACAGTTACAACAGTACAATTAATAGGTTGGAACATCTCACCAGTGTCAACGAAATTTAAGACTGCTTGTGTAAGCTCCTCCCCCACTATTGACCATTCTCTTTTGTAAAACACAACATTTAATCCATCTTGTCACAGATGCTTCCACTTCATTCCTTGTTACTGGAGCTGCTATCTGAATTTGTTGAGCTCTATTTAGCATTCTTCACCTTCTCATTACAGCGGTATCTACATTTGGCAAATAATTTGCAGCCTTTCCAAGTAATCCTTGATAAAAATACAGTGTCTCTTCCTCAATATCTTCTTGAGAATGCACAATTATAGATTCAGCAGTAGTGAGGCTTGTGATAGTATTCTGGTCCACTCTATTACTCATATGAGCAAAGAAGTATCATATATTAGCATCACCTAGGTTCAACTATTGCACCCTGGACTTTTGTCTCATAGCACTTTCCTCAACCGAATTCCACTTCTCCAGTTGTTTCCTCAGTTCCTTTTCTTGCTCCCTAGTAGCATGCACCATTTTATGGTCTAGCATATTACTTGGTGAAGTTGCTCTCTGTTTTTCCGGATTTTGTCCTTCACCCCTCTGAACACAGAATTGTTTATCTCTATCAGTACATAATTCATATTTTGAGCTTCCACCAGTCCAGTGCCAGACACAAATGGGAGTGATCAGACATTCCGGATCTTAATATCTTTACCTCTATTGTTGGCATGTGAAGCATCTGGTCAGCATTTATTATAGCCCTATGCCCCTATCAATCCTGCCCCAAATGTGTCCATTTGTCCAAGTGTATGAGCCACCAACTGTTGTCATCTCATTCATCCCATTTAAATTTTCCTTATTAACGTGCAATAGAGAGCATTTGCAAAATCTCTTAAATCATTGCTCTAAATCTTCAACGTGTTTCAAGAGGTTTCAACATTCATATTATACAATGTAATTTTCTGACGAAGGTGTAATTCTTGAAAATCGTTGGAAAAGGGTAGCTCTATCCCTGCTAACACATTTACTAATCATGACTTTACACCTACATGCAATGCATAAGACAAGACCAAACCATCTCAAGTCATTTTTGATATTGACAAGTTTGTGGGATCATAGAATCTTAACAATTTTTACAATATTCATTTTGTGAATGTGTTACAGTTTAATAGAAACAAACTATATATATTCCTTTCTGATCTAATATGAATATTTTTCATTAGCTACAGATAGAAGAAGGAGGTGAAGTGAATTGTTCAATTGAAATAGACCAAACAAATAATGGTGAAGATCCATAGGGCTGAAAACAAAGAAATCTCTAAATGAAAGATGTAAGAATTTGGACAAGTCGTCTATGGAATCCACTACCATATTCAAGGTGATTGTGGGGCTGAGTGAATCAAATCCTGATGCTTATAAGCCAAAATTGCTCTCCATTGGTCCTTACCATAAACACGATTCTAAACTTGGCTCGATGGAAAAATACAAGTTGTGTTACCTACAATGGTTTCTCAAGCGGAAATGAGGGTTGCATGATGTGGAAAGCTGTATTAGTGAAATGGATAAACTAAAAGATGATGCACTTAAGTGTTATGATGATATATGGGGGTTAATAGATAGTTGCAATATTGTTGAAAATTTTCAGAAATGTTGTTGCTTGATGGATGTTTCGTGGTTGAGTATCTTCGAGAGTTTAGACCTTATTTACTACTTAGTTGATATTTTTTTTTTCTTCAACTTTTTTTTGTGTGAAATTATAATTTGATTTATTTACTTGCAGAATGATAAAATCCAGCCTTCTCTAGTCATACTTTATTTTGGTGGAAATGCCCTATTGATGAATATGTTGAAAACATGAGAAAAATTATACTTCATATCAAGGTAAAAAAAAACACAACATCAACAACTATTTATTATTATTATTATTAGACTTTTAACAAACGAGAAAATAAAACAAGAATTTTTCTTTTTTAAATAACAGCCTGCAAGGCTCATTGGTGGCTGAGCCTTACAAGGCTCATCGGAATTTGAGCCTTGTAAGGCTCATTGGAATTTGAGCCTCGTTTTAGAAAACCTGATTTACACGGCGTCAAAAATTGTTGCCCTTTTGGTTTCATAATTAATTGAGTTGCCCTTTTGGATTTTCAAAAAAATTTGTTGCCCTTTTGGTTCCGGACTCATAGAATGTGTTTCATCTTTAATTAAATGGGATAATACATATAAATTTCGGCTTAAGTCATCAACAATCACTTAAAATTGTTCGCATAATTTTCTTGAACACCTTAACTGAGGATTGTACCTATTGAACACCTATCTTGTTCAAAACATGTACCTATTAAATATTTTTTTATTATATGACATCATAGGTGTACTACACCTTTGAGAAGCGCGTGAAACAGAAAAATTACTTACAAGTCATTCACATATTGACATGTCAACATTTTTTAAAATTTAGAGCAAAATTCTAAACATAAAAAAAATATAATTTTTTTTTTAGCACAGTCTCCTTCCTCAAAATTCCACCTTACCTCACCAGCCCAATCTTTCTGCCACCGTCCCAGCCTCACCCCTTTCTATGTTCTCCTTCATTTTTCCTTTCTAATATCATTCTGCCATCATCAATATCATCATCATTACCTTTATTCGAAAAATTACCTATTAAACAAATGGCAGTCATACCAGAAAAAATCAAAAGAACTGATATAAATCTAAAAAATTCTAATCGAAAATTTCAAAAGAGTTAAAGTTGTCGAAGGAAATTTAATCAAAAAAATAAAAAACGGGTCAAAAAGTGTGAAAATCGGTGAACCTTCATTTTCTCTGGCAAGACTAATACAAATTTGATTAGTTTTTTTGAATTTTTTAAAGAATTAAAACCCTAAAGAACCCACAATATAAAAAATATCAACGAATTTTAATTGATGTTTGAGGAAGAGAATGAGATCGGAAAAATGACAGTTATGGTGGTGATGAAAATCGTTAAATCAAAATAAAAGGGAGAGGGTAGTTGGCATCGATGGTGTTGATGACAGAAATAAAGGGTGGACGGACTGTGGTGGCGAACTGTGGTGGGAACCGATTCCTACCGAAAGGTTTTGGTGGGTGGGTTGTGTAGGTTTAATATTTATTTTTCTATTTTTAAAAAAAGAAAATTATAATATTTTCTCAAATAATCTTTTGAACCCAAATGGCATATGTCACAATTTAATTCGTTAGTGTGTCACATCGCGAGTGTAGCTCACACATTTTGAATTTTTGGCTGATTATTAAAAAAATGTCAAAAAAGTATCAATTCTAAGAGATAGAAATGTTTAATAGGTAAACGTCTTAATTGAGGTATTAAGTGGTTGTCTACTTCTCCCATAGAAAAGGATGAGGTCTCTCTCTTAACTATATAAATTTGTTTTTGATTTCATTAGCCAACTTTTCTTTTGACAATTAAATATACATATTATAAGACCTAAAGTAAACATATTCCTATTTTAAAAAAATATATGAACAATTAATTAGTATCATCTATATTAATTTTTTTGAAGAAATTGAAGGATTTTTTTAGATTACTTTCTTCGATGTAATTTTAGGTTTATCTCATGGTCCTAACATACTTACTAATCATGTTTTTACACCTACAAGCAGATGCATTTCAAGTTTTTGTGTACTACTTGCACCATTTGGATAACATAATCCTTTTTAATCTTATTAAGTTACGTAGAACCATGGAATCTTAACATATGCATCAATCATTACAATATTCATTTTTTGAATGTGTTGATCTTTAACAATCCTAATATTCACTTAAATATACACTAGTATTATAATTAACTATTTTATAAAAGGCAAAATGCATAGATAGACAGTATACAGATTAGACGTCAATTATCGCTTATACACTACTTCTTCTTAACCAATTCATTATAAATAGAAGAAGGGAGGAAAGTGGATCATTTAATCAACATAAATGGACAAGATCCATTAGGGTCACAAACAAAGAAATTTGTAAATCAAATCTTTGATGAAATGTTTGAGGATTTGGATAATTTGTTTATTAAAATCGCGTACCATATTCAAAGTAAATGTATGACTATGTGAATTAAATTCAGATGATTTTACACCAAAGATGATCTCTATTGGTCCTTACCATAAGAAAAATCACCAATTTCGTCCAATGAAAAAGTATAAATTATTATACCTATACAACAGTGTCTTTAATGAAAGAGGGGCTTGATGTGGCAAGTTGCATTAGTGAAATCGAGAAACTAATCAGGGAGGAAGCACTAAAGTGTTACGATGATATAGAAAACATTGATATTAATGATAGTCATGAATTTTTCCAAATGTTGTTGTTTGATAGTTGTTTTGTGGTTGAGTTTATTCATTCGCACTACTGGTGAATAATTTGTTTATTTTTTTTGTTGACTGTCCAAAAATGACCCTGAATCCTTTAGAAAGACAGAATGTAATGCAAGAAATATTAAACATTTACTTCAGTGCAGTACACATATTTCATGTCATGGGAATCCCATGAAAAAATCCAAACGATGACATAAAGTGGAATATGGTCATGCCAAATACAACAGGAGTTAGCTTTGCAAAGGTAAAAATATGACAAGTTTATTTGATATAAAGTTTGAGAATGGATTGATGACAATCCCTTGTTTTCACGTCACTGGTGATCTAGAAACCCTCCTGTGAAATCTCATTGCTTATGAGCAACAATCATATAATGTACAACCTAAATATTTTAGTGATTTTGTAATTTCATGGTGATTCTTATCGACTCAGACAAAGATGTAGATTTGCTTTGTTAGAAAGGAATCTTAGTGAACTGGATGGGAGATGTCAATAAAGTTACTACTACTTCAACAGAATCGGAAATGGGGTCGATGTTAATTCCAACTTCTATTACAAAGAAGAATTCAGAAAAGCAATTGAACATTGTGGAGAATCATGGAACATATAGAATGAAAGCAAATTTGATGCACAATTATTTTAGTAGACCTTGGGTAGGAGTTTCAACTGTGGCAACCATCATACTCCTCATATCATAACTATACATCCTATTCTAGCTGTCACAAGTTTTGTTAAGCAAGTAGTAATGGCCTCAATTGTAATGTTGATGAGCTTAATCATGGTTGTCTCAACAAGTTTGGAGGCCTAAAGCCAAACATTATGTTTAGACTTTTTGCCTCAGAAAAAAAAAGAGGTGAAAGAAAATACAAATTGTGTTTAGACGTTTTGCCATTTGGAATTTTCAAGTCAGCAAAATAAATTTATTTTATGTGATTTTTATGGGGACATGGCATTTGCTAGTTTTGAGGGGTAAAAGTGAGTCACTACGATATTTTTACCCCAAAATCAAAGGAAGGGTATATTTGTGTCACGCCCCGAGCCTACACCCTGGGCGGGACCGGCACTCGGAGACCATTGTTGGCCCCAAACGAACCCTTGGCCTGGCTTTCTTAACTCCGCGGAAACTTAACTTAACAGAATAGAATAACTCAAAGACATGCAAAGACATGAACAACTTAACTGATAAACATCTAGCCCAAAAGGGTAACTCGAGTCTCAAAATAGAATATTTACATATATATACATAGATGAGAGACTCAAAACTAACTGACTGACTGTCTGACTGTCTATGAAGCCTCTAAAATACTGAGATGGATGTTGGGACAGACCCCGCAACATCCTAATAAAACAAAACTTAAGGACACAAATAACCGAGTCCTCCGGAAAGCAATGAGGCTCACCACTGACTCTGGAGTGCTCAACTTGATCAACGGTGTACTGAATGCTGATCCTGGGTACCTGCGTCTGCATCATAAAACGATGCAGGCCAACTAGCATCAGTACATGGAATGTACGAGTATGCGAGCTGGACCGCTAAACAACAACTTAAGCTTGAAAGGGATACAAAAGAGAACTTACCTTGGCTCTGTTCAACTCATGAATAACTGAACTCAATATATAACGCAATAAGACACATGTAATATATAAAGCTTGTAAAACTATTAAAACATGACGTAAAAATCATATTTATAATATCATGAAAATACCATGCTTCCTTTCGAAGTCTACTTGTGCAATGCATGAATGAAGTCCCATACCCCCATCCACACTAAGCAGAACTTCTCGAGGAACCAAGCTCTTTTTACTGTGGGAGTTCTTTAACCGATAACCACCACTACATGCTTAAGTAGTGATACAACGTTTTACCTCACGTTGCCCAAGGACCATCATATACCTTGCCGTGATATAGGAAGCTAACTTTAACTTTTGCTTAATGGATCCACTAGCTTAACTTTCGTGATCATCTAAAAAGTATGATCCGAGAAATCCCATGTTTGGCTACATGGCTCTTATGGAGAGTTGAGTTAATATGAACTCGTGTCCCCAATTCGGTGCTCAAGACTACTCCCAAAAATTCTTTAGCTCATAAGTGTTTTAAACACATCTTTCTTTAATTGAGATAATTACTCAAAATCTAGCCCAAAGGCACTTGAAAAACTCTCTTTAAAAAGAACATCTCAAAACCATATTTTTAATATGATCATTGATGACTCGGGATATTCATACTGCTTAAACATTGATGGTATATCTAGAGACCATATTGTTTAAACATTGATGACATACTCGATTTGTCATACTAATCATGTTTTAGAAACTCTTTCGCAAAACTCATCTTTTATCAAAAGGAGATAGTACTCAACTGCTCAAAACTCTTTAGGAAATCTCAGTTTCCTCTCAACTTATATGTGAAAACATTTATAAACTTCTTTGGGAATACTTAGTTCCCTAATAACTTTTGAGAAATGAACTCAACTCTTGACTCTTGACTTAACTCGAAACTCTTGACTTAACTGGAAACTCGATACTCTTTACTCGACTTGAAACTCTATGCTCTTTGCTTGACTTGAAACTCTATACTAAACTTGGAACTCTTATACTTAACTTGGAACTTGAGCCTTAGAATGAAGTTAAAACGTTTAATGAAGACTCTTGAATAACTTTGAAGACTTGCTTGACTTGCATCTTAACTCACCTTGAATTGGATTATGGATTCAAGGGTAATGATCTCATGTTTACGACACTTCTCATTTTCTTACTCACTTGCTCGAGTCTTGAAACAAGTTACCCGAAATTGTAGCCGACTCCTCAAAAAGACTCAAAGGGATTTCCTTAGAATATTCGAAAGAATTCTCAAAACATAACTCTCAACTCTACCTTGAATTTGAATTATGAATTCAAGATTTTGATCATGTTAGGAATGACTTTTAGGTGTTTAGAAGTAGCTTAGAGTAGTTGGAATCGAAAAGGAGTAATGCGCACTTTAAATGAACTCAAACGGGGCAACCGATGACAACTAGATGGGGCAAGTGACCCTGGCGCCATGGGTGGCGCAGAGCGCCAGCCCCTAAACTTCAGAGGTGAGTTTGGGGCGCTCTGGCAAGCGCGTCGCGCCAGGCCCCCAACCCAGAAATTTTAGCAAGTTTATTTTCTTGTTTTCTCACCTTATTTCACCTAAAATCGAATGGTTTCTTCCCCAAATCACTTAGAATCATTAAAACCCTCAATATACCATAGATTCAACTCAAAAACACCACCGGAAACATACACCAAGCCAACAAGAAACTTCAACAACACGACCACAAACTTCAACCAACACAACCACAAACTTCAACAAGAACAATAACTAACAACTTCAACAACAAATCCAATCTTTTCTCAAATAATAAAATGAGTTTGGCGTGTGGGGGAAAGGATCACCCAACACTAAAAGCTCACATACCTTAATAGGGATCACCCCCGACGATACCACGACGATCTCCTTGCTTGATCTCCTCTTCTTCTCTTCTTCTTCTCTCAAAACCCTCACTCTCACTTCTTTTAAAATGGTAAAACTGATCAAAATAATCAGCCTAACACATTTATATAACCAAAATAAAAGGCTAGGGAAAAGACCAAAATGCCCTTACAATTTTCCGGACGGATTTCCCTGCCAACTTCCCAACTTTCAAAGGGCATAACTCGCTCATACGAACTCGGAATCGAGCAAACTCGGTGGCGTTGGAAAGATTATTCCACAAGATTCACAACCATAACTGGTACTACTCCTAACTCATCCTGAGATAGGAGTTACGACTGCTCAAAGTTGGCCAAAAATTCACCTTTTTTCCATACTTAGCCAAATTTCCAAAACTTTAAAATTCTTTCCAAAAATGACTATTTCCAATTCAACTCTTCTTGGAACTCAATGTGCTACATCTAGGGACCTTAACTTAACACTCAAGAAATCTTTATTCCTCGGTAAAATCTCACTCCACATGAAGGAAAGCTTGAGTCTTAGTTCGAAAAATTCTTTGGGTGTTACAATTTGATCCATTTCCAATAATTGAAGGGTACTTTTAACCCTTTGGCCTTTTTCGAATATTAAAATATGAATAAGAAACTCACTCATTTTTCAGAACAAATAACATATTTCTGTATCGTACCGAACACCCTAAAAATGTCCTTCAAAAAAACTTGTTATCAAATTTTAGAATAAGTGGTGGCTTCAAGACACACTTAAAGTGTTATTCTATGATATGTTTTCTTAAATGTAAATGTCATTACACTTTATTCTATAACACTAAAGCTTTATATTCTATGATATTTTTTTCTCAATAGAAACATTATTTCATGTTAGTAATATAAGCAGGCTTGCAATCACCAAAGGAAAATTTAATGTACATATAGTACACTCATATATAATTTTATATTCTCCATCTCTCATCCTTCACCTTCATAAAAGTTGAGCAAAGAAAAATTTAAGAAGAAACTCAAGTACACTGGCCAACAAATCCATTTTCAACTTATAAATCAAAAAGGTAATTATTTTTAAATGTTTTATACATTATATATATATTGCACCTTAGCTTTAACACAAGCACCCTTTATATTGTATTAATTTATGCTTAATTTGCTACCTCATGTTACATTATTTATATACTTATCTATATATTAGGCCCATGTATATATTCCTTCCTGAACTTTTTATTTTTTAAAGATCATAGTTTATTTTTTAGATGTTATGACCAGGGGCGGATGTACAATGTGCCGAGGGGTTCGGATCATCCGAACCCCTTGATAAAATAATTACACCGTATATATAAGATTGATTTTTTTATTTACGAGTATATATTTAAAATTGAACCCCTTGAGAATATGTCAAAGGAGTAGCTCAATGGTAAACTGGGTTCAAGAAAGCGTGTTTTGTGGGCTTGGTCGCGGGTTCGAATCCAGCGAGCAGCAACCTTTTTTTTCTAATTTTGAAGCATTTTTGCTGGCATAAATTTTAAGTGTTTTTATCAAAAATAAATAGAACAACGACGTTTCATTAATGATTAAAATTTTATATTTTAAATCTCTAATTGAAAAGTCAACTAATAAAAAATCATTAATGATTAAAATTTTATATTTTGAATCTCTAATTGAAAAGTCAACAAATAAAAAAACCTCTCTTTTCTAGGGATTTCAATATTCTATTTTTTCCTCCTAGTCTTCTCTTTCAACTAGAATACTGCCTCTCGTTTTGTTGCTTGCCTAATGCCTGCTCCTGCTTGTTGTCGCTGCCGCTGGTGGTCCTCCGACCTCCGCAGATCATTTCATTCTATCTTCCATTCGTGATTCGACCATTGATGGCAACCTCTGTAAGTTCTTGTATTTTTTGTTTTTTTTTAAAAAAAAATTTCAGAATTCTATATGTGCAGTGTGCCAAAAAGAATTTTTGTGAAGAAAGAGTGTTTTTCCTTTGATTTGTGTTTATTGTTAGTCTTTCTAATGTTAAATTTGTGCTTGCTCTCCATTTGCACTTTCAGGAGCCGAAGACAATTCTAAAGGAATTGAAGAACTTGTAGAATTTTTGAATGAGTTGTGCTACTTTATTATCATTTTATAGATATGCACTTTAAATTTTTTTCTAATGATAAGTTGTAATTGTAAGAAATTATCTGAACTAAGGATTTTTTTGTCAACCCATTTGTTATTCAATTCGTTCATATATGATCCGACCCGACCGGTTTATTTATGGATATTATTATTGTGATTAATTTTATTTTTTTTGAACCCTATCGATAGAATTCCTGGCTCCGCCACTAGTTATGACAAGACATGTATATAGAATTTTTTTCATAAAGCTAGCAAAATTGAAATTAATTTCCCTTTTTTTTTTTGCTTTGTCTTTTCCTTTCAAATCAATTCTGCAATGATTATATTAATAATATATAAATTAAAATTAAAAAAAAAACAAATAAATTGAAATTATTTTATAGGAATTAGAGTTGAAAAAAGAAGCTAAGGATGATACACATTACATCAATAGATAACCAAATTACACTGCTTCTTCAAACTGAAAAAGATTATCTATCTATCTATATATATATATATATATATATATATATATATATAACACTTTCTTAACGAGAGATATATCCGACCTAGATCACAAAGTTGAGGAATATATTTGTCCTTTGTTTCTAATAAACATTTTAATTTTTTTTACTCTTTTCCATCACAGATAGAAGGGAGGAAAGTGGATCATTTAGCCGACATAAAGGAAAGAATTGATGAAATGTTCGAAAATTTAGACAATTCATCTATTCAATCGTGTACCATGTTCAAAGTAAATGTGTGGAAACGTGAATCAAATCCAGTTGTATATACATCAAAGATGGTCTCTATTGGTTCGATTCGGTAATTTAGTTTTCGGTATTTTATGTCCAACCCTAAAGAAAGCTATGCAATATTCCCCCGTTTTAGCTCATTTTTTGCCTCATAAAAAATATAAAAATATAGTTTACTAAGTTACTTCCATTTATTAGATGTTTAATAACGGTCTAATATATACGTCCTCCAGCACACACACTACCAGCCAACCCCATAGTCATCATCCCTACACCCTCACATTCCTAGCCCCCAAGCCGACCTAAATAGTGGTTGCTTAGATTTTATACAAATATATATATATATATATATATATATATATATATATTCGACTTATTTATCAAACGTTAAAAACTAGAAGAGATAATAAAAAAATAACATTTTTCGTCATACCAAACACACTCTAAAAGTGTTCTTCTTCTTCAACTTATTTAAGAATAAATGATTGCTTCAACACACACTTAAAAGTGTTATTCTACGATATGTTTCTTAAATGTAATGTCATTACACTTTATTCTATGGTATTAAAGCTTTATTTAATTTATTCTATGTACTTCTCTCAAAATGTACATTATTTCATGTTAGTAATATATATAAAGCGTACTCATAGAGAAGTTTATATTCTCCATCTCTTATATTTCCTTCACCTTCATAAATTTAAGAAGAAGCTCAAGTACACTCCAACTAGTCCATTTTTAATTTATGAACAACAAAATCAGGTAATTTTTAAATGTTTTACGCAAAGGATTTTGCGACAATTATTTGATAGCAATAATATAAATGTCGTTATATTATCTAATACTCCCTCAAATTGCCATTAATTTGGGATGCATGTCTTTTTGTAGTAATTACAGTTGAAGAAAAAGGGATGGCACACTCCATTGAGATGACCTCAATAGATGATCAACTTCCACTACTTCCTCAAACTGAAAATGATGAGGTCTTTCTCAACTATATAAAACAATTTTTTCCATTTTCTTCGATGTAATTTTAGGTCTATCTCATGGTCCTAACACATTCACTAGTCATGGTTTTATCATATGCATCGATCTTTACAATATTCATTGTGTGAATGTCTTGAATTTTAACAATGAGTCTTATTATAGATAGAAGAAGGGAGGAAAGCGGATCATTTACTCGACATAAATGAAAGAATTGATGAAATGTTTGAGGATTTAGACAATTCATCTATTAAATCGTGTACGATATTTGAAGTAAATGTGTGGCTACGTGAATCAAATCCAGATGCATATACACCAAAAATGGTCTCTATTGGTCCTTACCATAAGAAGAATACTCAACTTGGTCCAATGAAAAAGTACAAACTATTATACCTACGACGGTTTCTACAACGAAATGAGAGACTTGATGTGAAAAGTTACATCAGTGAATTGGAGAAAGTGAAGGAGAAAGTACTGAACTGTTACGAAGATATAGAAAAGTTTGGTAATGATAGTCAAGAATTTTGCGAAATGTTGTTGTTTGATGGTTGTTTTGTGGTTGAGTTTATTCGAGAGCATTGTGGAATATATCCAGAAGTAAAAGACAAGATTATTAATATTAATCATAATTACATATTCCGAGACTTGATGTTACTAGAAAACCAACTTCCTTTCTTTGTCCTCGACAAGCTTCATGAAATGACAAAGCAAGATGATGAATTACCATTGGCAATACTGGTGAATAAGTTGTTTACCTTTTTTGTTAACTGGCCAAAAATGACCTTTTTATCCTTTGGAGAGATAGAATGTAATGTAGAAAATATCAAACACTTACTTCATGTAGTACACATATTTTCATGTCATGGGAATCCTATGAAAAACTCAAAAGATTACTTAACGAGTCCTATGGTCATGCCAAATGCAACAGAGCTTTCTGAAGCTGGAGTTAGCTATGCAAAGGTCAAAAATATGACAAGTTTATTTGATATAAGGTTCGAGAATGGATTGATGACAATTCCTTATTTTCTAGTCGTAGATGGTACAGAAACTCTCCTGCGAAATCTCATTGCTTATGAGCAACAATCACCTGATGTATATCCTACATATTTTAGCGATTATACAACTTTCATGGATCATCTTATCGACTCAGACAAAGATGTGAATTTGCTTTGCCAGAAAGGAATCATAGAGAACTGGATAGGAGAGGACAAAGAAGTTGCTAGCCTCTTCAACAAAATCGGTAAAGGGGTCACTACGTATTCCAACTTCTATTACAAAGAAGAAATCAAAAAAGTAATTGAATATCGTGAAAAACCATGGAATAGAATGAAGGCAAATTTAATGCGCAATTATTTTAGTAGTCCTTGGATAGGCGCCTCAACTTTGGCAGCCATTATACTCCTAATACTCACAACTATACAAACTATTTTAACTTTCACAGGTCCTCTTAAGGAGTAAGTACTAGTAATTATCTCAATTGTAGTTTTTCCTCACAACTCCCTCCATGTATTTTATAGGTGTGTTGATGATCTTATTATGAGTTCTTCATTAATTCTATGTCCCCCTTTTGTATTGGGTTTTCTAGTTGAATGTTAAGTAGTTTATTTCAAGTATTTATATTTGTCACTTTCCACCATCAAAAGGCACTAGCTAGCTCAATTAATAAATAAGAAACTCACTTAAGGAAAATATATCATCTCTTGTCGTATCAAACTCACCCTAAAAGTGTTTTTCTGCAACTAAAACTTGATATCAAATTTTATGAAAATCATATGTAGATGCTTATACGCCAATGTTGATCTCCATTGGTCCTTACCATAAAAGGACTCATGAACTTAGTTCGATGGAGAAGTATAAATTGTTGTACCTATACAACAATTTCTCTAGCGAAAAGAGGGGCTTGATGTGGAAACTTGCATTTGTGCATTGGAGAAAAAGGAAATATGAAGCACTAAAGTATTATGATAATAACTTAGACAATGATATTGTTGGCAAATTTTCAGAAATATTGTTGCTTGATGGTTGTTTTGTGGTCGAATTTATTCAAGAGTACTATGAAACCGAGGAAGAAGAAGAAGAAGAAGAGAAGGAAGAAGAAGAAGAAGAAGAGGAGGCAGAAGAGGAGGGAGAGGAGGAAGAAGAAGAAGCAGAAGAGGAAGAGGGAGGGGAGGAAGAGGAAAAGAAAAAAGAGAGGGAGGAGAGGAGGAAGAAGAGGAAGAAGAAGAAGATGAAGAGGAGGAAGAAGAAGAGGAAGAGGAAGAAGAAGAGGAAGAGGAGGAATAAGAAGAGGAAGAAGAAGAGAAAGAGAAAGAAGAAGGAGGAGGAAGACGAAGACGAAGAAGAATAAGGAGGAGGAGCAGCAGCAGGAGTAGGAGGAGGAAAAGATGAAGAAGATCATCTATGTAGAGACATGGTGTTACTAGAAAACCAACTCCTTTTATTTGTGCTTACCATGCTTCATGACATGATAAAGCATTTTCAGGAGTGAGCTTCTTGTATATGGTGAGAAAGACCTTATGTAACATCCAACAATTTGAAATAACTTTGAAAAATCTTGAAATTGGAAATAGCCATTTTGGAAAAATGTGAAAAATTTCAAATCTGAAAAAATTTGGCCAAGTATGGAAAAAAATGAGTTTTTGGCCAACTTTGAACAGTTATAACTCCTAGATCAGGATGATCTAGGTGTTGTTCCAGTTATTTTTGCAAATTATGTGGAATGATCTTTCCAACGCCATAAAGTTTGCTCGTTTCCGAGTTCGTATGAGCGAGTTATGCCCTTTGAAAGTTGGGCAGTTGGCAGGAAATCTGTCCGGAAATTGTAAGGGTATTTTGGTCTTTTCCCTAGCCTTTTCTTTTGGATATATATTAGTGTGTTAGACTGATTTTGATCAGTTTCCCTCATTTTAAAGAGTGAAAGTAAGGGTTTGAGAGTGAAGAAGAGAAGAAGAGGAGAGAAAGGAGAAGAAGAAGCAAGTTTTCGTCAAAAGATCGTCGTGGATATCGTCAGGGGTGATCCTATTAGGTATGTGAGTTCATAGTGTTGGATTGGTTTTTTTCCCACACGCCAAGCTCGTTTAATCTCGAGAAAAAGATTGATTATGTTTGTTGAAGTTGTTGGTTGTAATTGTTGAAGTGGTAGTTGTGTTGTGTTGAAGTCCTTGGTGGTTTGGTGTATGTTTCGGGTGGTGTCTTTGAGTTAAATCTATTGTATGTTAAGAGGTTTATGGTTTTAAGTGTTTGGGGATGGAAACTTTGAGGTGTAGAAGGTTTAGAGTTGGAGAAAACTAAGGAGAAAAGTCGAATTTCGGGGAAAAAGGGTGGGGCGTCGCGCCTGTCAGCGCGCCCCAAGAGGGGATCTGAACTTTCCCCCTTGGGGCGGCGCGCCAATCAGAGCGCCAGCAGGCCTTCTCTGAAGTTTTTAGTTTGGCGCTCCGCGCCTCTCAGAGCGCCAAGTTTTCCCATTCATTCCCCACTTTCTCATGCATGTTCCTAGGTATTGTACCTATGTTTTATAGTTGTTTTTGACACTCCAAGGTATGTCTAAACATCAAGAACTCATCCATATCATGTGATCAAACACCTTGAATCCATAAATCCAATTCAAGGAGAGTTAGTTTCCAAGTCAAGTGAAGTTAAGAGTTAAGCTTGGAAGTTAAGAAGGGAGTCAAAGTAAGTCTCTAAAGTTATTCAAGAGTCTTTATTGAATGTTTTAACTGCATTTTAAGGCTCGAGTTTCAAGTCAAGTTAAGTCAAGTTTCAAGTTAAGTCAAGTAAGAGTTTCAAGTAGAGTCAAGAGTTTAAAGTTGAGTTCATTTCTCAAAAGTATTAGGGAACTATGTATTCCCAAAGAAGTTTCCAAATGTTTTTACCTTTGAGTAAGAAAGGAACTATGTTTCCAAAAGAGTCCTTGGGCTAGTTTTCAAGAAATAGGAACATCAATTCCAAGTGAGCCTTCGGGCAAAGTTTTGAGTAATTATCTCAACTAAAGAAATATGTGTTTAAAACACTTATGAGCTAAGTATTTTTGGGAGTAGTCTTGAGCACCGAATTGGGGAAACGAGTTCATATAAACTCAACTCTCCATAAGAACCATGCGCCAACATGGGAGTTAATGGGTCATACTTTTTAGATGAACCCGTAAGATTAAGCTAGTGGATCCACTTGGTAAAGTTAGCTTCCTATATCACGGCAAGGTATAGGATGGTCCTTGGGCAACGTGAGGTAAAACGTTGTATCATTAGCTTCATATATCACGGCAAGGTATAGGATAGTCCTTAGGCAACATGAGGTAAAACGTTATATCATTAGCTTCCTATATCACGGCAAGGTATAGAATGGTCCTTGGGCAACGTGAGGTAAAACGTTGTATCATTAGCTTCCTATATCATGGCAAGGTATAGGATGGTCCTCGGGCAACGTGAGGTAAAACGTTGTATCACCACTAGGGCTCATAGTGGTGATTGTTGATTAAAGAGTCTTCCACTAAACTTATATTACTTTTATATAAGTAAAGTTGAGCTGTTATTGTTTTATCTTTAACAAGCTAAGTATTTACACTGTTTTACAAGCTTTATATATTGCATGTGTCTTATTGCTTTATATAATGAGTTCAGTTATTCATGAGTTGAACAGAGCCAAGGTAAGAGTTCCTTTGTACTCTTTTCAAGCTTGAGTTGTGGTTTAGCTTTCCAGCTCGCATACTCGTACATTCAATGTATTGATGTCAATTGGCCTGCATCTTGTTCGCCGTTGATCCAGTTGAGTACTTCAGAGTCAGTGGTGAGCCTCTTTGCAATCCGAAGGACTCGGTTATTTTGTTCTCTTAAGTTTTGTTTTATTAGGATGTTGTGGGATCTGTCCCAACATCCATCTCAGTATCTTAGAGACTTCATAGACAGTCAGTTAGTTAGTTGGGAGTCTCTCATCTATGTATATATGTAAATATTCTATTTTGAGACTCGAGTTGCCTTTGTGGCCAGATTTTATTTCAGTCAGGTTGTTTTAAAACCTTGCATTGCATTGAGTTACTGTTGAGTTAAGTTTCCGCTGAGTTAAGAAAGTCAGGCCAAGGGTTCGCTTGGGGGCCAGCAATGGTCTTCGAGTGCCGGCCACGTCCAGGGTGTAGGCTCGGGGCGTGACACCTTACTTGGTACTTTTCCAAAGGCGAAATTCATACCCCCATCTGAGATTCACAATTTTAATACAGAAAAATTCATTCATTTAGTTCATGTAGTACACATGTTTTGTCAACCATCAAAGACTGATCATATGAAAGCTAAACAAATCACAAATGCTAGCACACCAAAAGAATGATGCAAGATAAGATTTTGTGGCAACGTTTTGCAATTAACCAAGTCAAAAGAATTTCCCAATGTCCTTAGTTTATGGGATTTGTATCATATTCCAAGTGCAAGAAAGCTTTATGATGGTAGATTTAGATTCATAAGAATAGGTTATGTGCAAGAAAAGAAAGGAGGATAAAACAACATTATTCAATATCAAGTTTGAGAAGGGATTAATGAAAATACCTTGTTTTGCAATCGAGGATGCTATGGAAACCTTCATGAGAACGTTGATAGCTTATGACCAACATTCTTCTAAAGTAAATGTATATCCTTATTTCTCAAACTATGCGCATTTAATGACTCAGCTTATTGGCTCACATAGAGATGTGAAGTTTCTTCGCAAAAAGTAAATCATCCTTGAGGACATAGGAGATGACAAACAAGTGGCCAGAATCTTCAAGAAACTTTCAGATGGGGTGGAAATCACAAGCTTTTATTACGTAGAAGAATGCAGCAAATTGACTCAACATTGTGAAAAGCCATGGAGTCAAATGAAGGCTAGTTTAAGGCACAACTATTTCTCAAGCCCTTGGGTAGGAGCTTCAACTATGACAGTTATAACACTTCTTGTACTCACTGTTATACAAATTGTTCTGGCTTTTACTAGTGACATTATGAAGTAATCTTTGTTGTAACTATGTAACACAATTGTTGACTGAGTGAGTGTTTCCTCATTATAGAAAACTTGAACAATGATATCATTTGCAAATTTTCAGAAATACTTTTACTAGATGGATGTTTCGTTGTTGAGTTTATTCGAGAGTGTAGTGAATTGAAGCCTAATAGAGAAGACAAAATTGTAAGCACATGTATGATAAACATTGCACGTCGAGACTTAATGTTACTAGAAAACCAAATTCTTCCTAAATAGAATGTGCTCCATCTCTAATTAAATGGGATAATACATATTTTCCCTCCTAAACTTGACAGCTTATTCTAATTTCCAGGATACTTAACTAAATGGGATTATAGATGCAGAAGCAACTGGCCATTTGGATAATTTTTAGGGGTTAAAGCTCAAACACTTCAAACATTACAACTGAATTTCTACCAAAAACTAACAAGGTAGTTAGGTCTCCCTCATAAGTCATAACTTGTACTTTCCGTCCCATTTTATATGAGGTAGTTTGACTTGGTACGGAGTTTAAGAAAGAAAGGAAGACTTTTAAAACTTGTGGTCCAAAATGAATGATAGAAAATTGTATCGTTGTAAGTTATTTCATTAAGGGTAAAATAGACATTTTATAGTTAAATTTTTACTTAATATAGAATTGTGTCATTATTTTTACTTAATTGGGACAGAGGGAGTATATGTATTAGTTATGTGTTTTTGAAATTGCAAATCAGACACTGAAATAATTTTATCGATGAATAATTCACCTTCTGACCAACGCGCTACCAATTGAATTTGTGAGGCAATGCACACATTTTAAGAAAAACATTCAAGTACATAATTTAAATCATAATTTTCACTATTGTCTTTTATGAAATTATGAATATAACTTTATAAGTAGTGTAATTTATCTCCTAAAAAATATAAAATTTCAATGAATGAAAGGACAAAGATGAAAAAAAATTCAAACATCTATTTTGAACTTTGAACAATATAATTATTTTGAACAATGAAAAACCCTCAAAAATTCAGTTAATATAAAATAGAGAAAGTTGTAGAATTTAATACTTCCATAACTCACTTAGCTTTCACTTCTTATTCTTTCCTCCTTTATACCTTTCCTTTCTTTTATCTGCTCAACTTCTCTTATTATACTTTAATTCATGATCAATCCTTAGATAAGTAATTTGAATTGATTTTAGTTGATGTATAATATCTCTCCTCTTTTGAACAAAACATTAATTATATATATTAGAGTATAATTTTAGTATTTTCTATTGACTTTTGGAAAATTAAATTATTTAAATAATAAACATTTTAAGTTAATTCTTATATATATTGAATTTCTTTGCAAGGTATCATAGTAAGACTTAATAATTAAAATGGAAAAATTAACTAATGATTGAAGATAAATTAATCTAGTCAAACATAGAATATGTATTATAGGCTATATAACTAAAGAGCATGAATTTAAAACTAAAGGTCAGAGCTAAAACTAATTGTACGATAATTAAAGTAAAGTAGAACAAAAGAAACAATTTATTTAATTTTTTTCGAAAATGCTAGATCTTGCTGAAGCAACTACGTCAACAGAGATATACCTGCTTCAGCTTTAAACTCAACTCTATCTTAAACAATAATATAATATGATTTGCTTTATATATAGGCTATAGCTAATATTTGGACCAAATTACCCTCAAATTCTCATTATTTCCTTCAAATTCAATCATTGAGAGGCAATTTTAAAAATTTTAATACATAATTCTACAAAGCTTTGTTTTTTAGAGTATTTTCATTCACTACTTGATCAAACTTAAATCTTTTGATTCATATATGTTTATTATGCATGACTAGGTTAATGTTCATTATAAAATAATGCATGACTAGTTTAATATATATACATCATGACTAGTTTTATGTAATAAAAAATTGTGACTTTGGCCATTTAGTACTTTTTATGGTACCCTTTAAGCGACTTTCCAACCTTTTAAATTTGAATCGAAATAAATGATTTTTTTCAGAAAATCAAATAAGCCTAAGGATTTTTATTTATTTATTTTTAAATTAACCTTGTTTGATAAATAGTTGAACAAATTTCTAAGAAATCTTTAAGGAATGATATTATACTCCTTCCGTCCCAAATTAATAAGAGCAACTTTCACATATAGCAAAAATAAAAATCATATTTATATGTTATAGCTATAGTTTGCATAATTGCGCTCCATAGCAAACTTTATGTTTGCTATGGAGCTTTTGATTTGTATAATTCGCTAGATACATTCAATTTTACACAAATTGTTCAGTTTTGTATAAATTCATTTATACATTGTAATTTGTATAATAAGATCTGTATTTGTATAATTATAAGTGTATAGGACAAAAATATATGTATTTGTATATACACTTTTCTCTCGCTTTATACAAACACAAACGCATTTTATACATTTGTATACCTAATAGGTACGTAATTGTATACCGAAAATGGCTAATTGTATACCGAACCAGATGACAAAAAATTGGGATGTTTGCTGCGAATTACAAATAAAAGAAATTATGGCTATAGCATTTAATTTGAATTAATAATTTTCTATTTCATATAATTTTCTCAATTAATAATTACTTTAATTGTAAAAATAAATAAATATAGCTTTAAAAATTTAAGATCGAAGTTAGCCGTTGTATTCAATTATATCCTTAATAACATGGTATTTGATTTATTTATTTTTAAAAAAATCAATCTAATCCACGCCACCTCAAAGGCGTAAATTTATTGAATAAAAAAAAATCTAATTTTATTAAAAATGAATAATTTGATAAATTATATGTTATAGTTATTAATTTTTTTAATAAACACAAAAGAATGATAAAATTACTTAATATTAATTAACTTTTCCAATCAGGGTGCCAAAATTTTTAAAAGAGATCGAGGGAGTTAAAAATTCTTATCATGGGCGGAGAACCTTAGGTGAAAGACGTGGTTCAATGGGCATTCCTTATCAAAACATTATGTTACTTATTATAAGTGTATATTTAATTTTACACATATTTAACACTAGGAAAATTTTTTGCACGTCTTTCATTCAGTTACTAAATCTTATAATCTTAAATATGCCACGTAGAATATTGGGTGTAAATAATAAATAAATATAGAAAGTGATTGTTAGTTTTTAGGGATAAAAGTGAGTAACTAGTAACGGTAAAGATAAATTTTACCCCAAAATCATACGAATGGTGTATTTGATTCATTTCCAATAGTTGAAGAGTACTTTTAACCTTTTGGCCTTTATCGAATATTATTAAAAAGTGAATAAGAAACACTAATTTTTCAAAATAAACAACGTCTTTCTGTATCGTATGAACATACCCTAAAAGTGTCCTTCAAAAAAACTTGATATCAAATTGTAGAATAAGTGGTGGCTTCAAGACACATAAAGTGTTATTCTATGATATGTTTTCTTAAATGTAAATGTCATTACACTTTATTCTATGATACTAAAGCTTTATATATTCTATGATACTTTTCTCAAAAGATACATTATTTCATGTTAGTTATATAGGTAGGCTTGCAATCACCCAAAGAAAAATTTATATATAATCATATATAATTTTACATTCTCCATCTCTCATTCTTCACCTTCATAAAAGTTGAACAAAGAAGAATTTAAGAAGAAACTCAAGTACACTCCAACAACTCCATTTTCAATTTATAAATCAAAGAGGTAATTTTTTAAAATGTTTTATACATTATATATATTGCACCTCAGCTTTAACACATGCACCATTTATATTGTATTAATTTATGCTTAATTTGCTACCTCATGTTACATTATTTATATACTTATTTATATATTAGGCCATTATGTATATATTCCTTCCTGGACTTTTTATTTTTTTAAAGATCGTAGTTTATTTTTTAGATGTTATGACAAGACATGTATATAGAATTCTTTCATAAAGGTAGTAATTTAACACGAAAATTGAAATTAATTTCCTTTTTTCTTTGTCTTTTCCTTTCAAATTAAATTCTGCAATGAATTATATTAATAATATATAAATTTTCAAAATCTGGGACCAAGAGCGCGACGCGCAAGCACTATCAAATTTCGTCCGACGAAATTTCTTCTTCGTTTTCCAGCCCCAATTCACCCAAACTCGATTCTTTTTCTTAAATTACTTTTAGATACAAATACTCAGCACATGTACCTAAGAACCTAACTCAAAACGACCTTATAATGCGACGTAACGAACTCAGAAACTTCCCAACTCAGTCAAATTCAAGAACAATATATGATTTCAAGAATAGGTATCAAGATCATCAATATTCAAATGCTTTTAGGACGAATCCAAACTGAAATAAATATGTTTGGCACGTGGGAGAATGATCCCAACGTTATGAGAACTTCACATACCTAATCGAAGCAAATCCTTAGCGAAAACACCAATGTTCTTGCTGAAATCGCCCTTTTCTTCTTCCTCTTTTCTCTTCTCCTTTCTCCTTAGCCCTAGCGTGAAAATTCTGATCTTCTATAACTGACTAAGTTCAGTCTTGACCCTTATTAAACTCCTAAAATCGGACTAAAATAATAGGGTAGTGAAAAGACTAAAATACCCTTTAAAATTCCGGATTGGACATTTCCTTAATCCAACAGCCCAACTTCCAAAGGGCATAACTTACTCATGCGAACTCGGAATCGTGCAAACTTGGCGGCGTTGGAAAGACCATTCCAAGATCTTCCCAACGATATCTCGAACTATTCCTAACTCATCCTGAGCTAGTAGTTATGGCCGTCTGAAGTTGACCAAAAACTCAACTTTAACTTATTTGAAATTTTCCAGATTTCCTATTACTTTCCAAAATACTATTTTCAGATTTTAAACTTCTTTCTAGTTCTTTCGAGTTGCGAGATGTTACATATATGATACTATGATACTTTTCTCAAAAGATACATTATTTCATGTTAGTTATATAGGTAGGCTTGCAAACCCAAATTTTTTTTATATATAGTCATATATAATTTTACATTCTTCACCTTCATAAAAGTTGAGCAAAGACGAATTTAAGAAGAAACTCAAGTACACTCCAACAACTCCATTTTCAATTTATAAATCAAAGAGGTAATTATTTTTAAATGTTTTATACATTATATATATTGCACTTTAGCTTTAACACATGCACCCTTTATATTGTATTAATTTATGCTTAATTTGCTACCTCATGTTACATTGTTTATATACTTATTTATATATTAGGCCATTATGTATATATTCCTTCCTAGACTCTTTATTTTTTTAAAGATCGTAGTTTATTTTTTAGATGTTATGACAAGACATGTATATAGAATTCTTTCATAAAGCTAGTAATTTTGTCACGTCCCGAGCCTACACTCTGGGCGGGCGGCACCCGGAGACCATCACTGACCCCAAGAGAACCCTTGGCCTGACTTTCTTAACTCAGCGGAAACCTAACTCAATAGAATAACTCCATGCAATGCAAGAACATAAAACAACTTATCTGATAAAATCAGGCCTAAAAGGCAACTCGAGTCCCACAATAGAATATTTACATATATACATGTTGACACCCAATTTTGGACCTCCACATTATATATTAATCGCCGAGCCTCTTCAATTTCAAACGATTTAAAATAATTAGTCGTATAAAATTTCAAAATAATAATAATAATAATATGTAATGTAGTTTGCAAGTTATTTCAAATAGTTTGTCGTTTTATACTTATTTAAATAACGCATATGTTCTATATAAATATGTGTCTAATTAGTATATTCTATGAATATTCGAAAATCATCTCAAAAATATTTTATTTTAATTAAATATTTGGTTAATCATTTTTAGTTATATAATAGCTTATGTTTTAAATTGTTTAGTTTATAACTAAGTCAATTATTTTATTTCGTTAAGGTTAAGAAGCTCATTATTTAATTTATACAAATTTGTCTTGTTTAATTTTTGGCTAAATTAGCTTGCCTATTGTCTAATTATAATTTTTAGCCAAATCTATCAAATTGGTTTCAGTCCATTGAGAGACCAGATTTTGGGCCCATTTCGTCAACCCAAATCACTTTCCATCAGCCCTCCATTTACCACTTGATTCCACAAACCCATCAGCAAACATTACAACATGCAATACATACGTACACCAATGCCTCTATTAACCCAGGCCCAGCTGTTGCGGCAATACCAAACCCAACCCTCCTGAACCGACCCAGCCCATCCCATTTTTATTTCCAGCAAATCCCACCTTTGTAATTCCCAGACCTGGCCCACTTTCCATTGACCAAAAAGATTCTAGCAACATACAACGTTCTCAAAGCATTTAACCCAGAAAACGACGTCAACGACAACAACAACTTCATGGCTTCGTCCTTGCTCGTCTTGAGATGGATCCACGTTGCTCGTCAGGACGATGGGATCGATCCCAATCGTCCATCTCCCTTTTCCTTTTCTAGAATGGGGCAAATTTTCAGAAAAAGGGTGTTTGTCCAAATCGGTGAAAGATTTTGATTTTTGAATTTTGAATTGGGTCTTTGGTTTGAAAAATTTGAGGTCCGTTTTCCCCCTATTTTTTTTCGAAGCCGATTCTCCCTTCTATATATTTGTTGGCTGTTCACTGTGAAAAGAAAAACAAAAAATTTTGGGCGTTGAAGAAAATATCGGAAAAATTGGGGAGAAAAATCAGAAGGGAAAAAGGGGTTGGGAGGAAACCAAAAAGAAGATATATTTGCTCTTATTCACTGTGAGAGGGGAGAAGACAGGGGGATTTTATTTTATTTTTGAACAAAATACAAGGTAAGTTTTCTTGGCAGAAATACGAAGAACAACCTTTAGGAACAAGTAGCAATACACTCGAAATACGCTCCTGAATCGAGAACTGCTAGGACTTCTGCCCGGTTCCTCGACTATTGTTCGTGTTCAAGTTTCTCGTGGTGGAAAAACCATCGTCCTCTACTCGTTGTCTTAGTTCGCTGCCCCACAAACGGTAATCTCGGCACCTTTTCCTTGTTATATCCTACCCTTCTGTTTAGTATGTTTGTATTAGTTTAGGAATCCATGTTAGATTTTCTGTTAATTTGCATTAAAATGACAATTATATATAGTTCAAAACTTGCAGTTTTTGCTCTATGTTTATATGTACATGAATCACTTTCTAGTATCTGAACATTGCTCCATCAAATTCTAATTCTTTGTTTTTCTTTTACTCTCTATTAAACATGGCCATAGTTGGAGTCAAGAATTTATTTCTATACATATCATATCTAACTTTGAGATTCTGTTTGGAAAGTTTACATTGAGAATAACTATCTCATTTGAATATATGTACTTGTTTTTGAATGCTTGAATTAGTATAAACTCAATGACTACTAATGTAACACTAATGAAAAGAAATGTTTGTTTGATGTGAATTTACAAGTCTGTGAACTTCATAATTTATTTATTATCTAGCTCACATGTTTGATCGAGAGTATACTATTTTCTAATCATTTTTATCTCGTTTATCTATTTTGCATGAACACTGGAGCCGAAGAGTTTCACTTGAGACTCGATAAGGTCGCTGATGTACAGATTCCATTTATTATCACCCTCGTTCATCTCTATTTTGTTAAGACAGCCAACCTACAGAAGGAAAAATCTTTTATGGAGCTTACATGGCTCTTGATTATTTTATATTACTTGCACATCCTTACTTTTTCCTGCTTCATATTTGTTCATACATCGACTAACGGAGGAGATAATCTTTTCTTCTGTTAGAGCCAAGCATAACCTTTAATTACTTCAGCTTGTTTAATTTATTTGTGTTGATGTGATTAGTGTTTTTGGCTTTACTTATATGTTCTCTAATATATAACTAGTAGTTGTACTTAATTTGGAGGTTTCTTTAAGCTATGAGACATTTCCCTCATCACATAAAACTCTTATTTTAAAGACTTAAAAAATAAGTGACCCATCTTCTTCTTTTGGCAAGACCATAATTAAAACTCGTAAAAAGACAAAATGGCTTTCCTACATTTTTGACTTTAAGTTGTGTGCTAGTTTTCCAACTTCTTATATTGTTAATAACTAGTTCTGCCCGTGTCTTGCTCTAAATTTGATTACACACTTTCCATATAGCCGTGTCATCCTGTTTCTTATATACTAAGTATTAATTATTATTATTATATTTTTTTTAAAAATGAATAAATAATAAAGTAAGAAAATCAATCACTTTTCTTAGCCTAATTAATTAACATAAGTTTGGCCGGTTAATTGTTTTTAACAGATTTTAAAGGATGTCTTACCCCTTCCCTTTAATATAAATTAGAACCCTTACCTAGAATCTCACAAGGTTAAGTAAATTTTAATATAGAGTTAATTTAGTATAATTTCAGCAAAATAGGTGTCCTAATTCACCTTTAACATAATCAGGTGGCGACTCTTTAAAATGGTTTTAAGATTCACCAATATGTTGTACACCATTTGAACTTCGAGTTAAAATGGGGTATAACGATATTTATTTGATTATTTGTATTTGACTAACCTTTTATTTGAATTGGTTTTATTTAATTAAATTCCCCAAAAGAAAGTCATATGAGTTATATTCTTAAAATCTTTTAGTTTATTTTATCCCCCAAAAAAATAAATAAATAAAAAAAATGAAATGAATTTTCTTAGTTAATATTTTCTCAAAATTAGTCAAAGTCATTTTAGTCAAATCGCCGGTCAACCGCAAGTTAGCGGACATTTCGAGGGCCTAACACCTTCTCGGAATGTACATTGAACTTCGAACCCTTTTATTTTCAATTGATTTTATCTGTTTAAATCTTTTGAAAACCTTATATTTTTTCTTGATTTTTTACTAAAAATTAAGTGGCGACTCTGTTCTTTTGGAAATTCGATTTCTCTTCAACTATAAGTTTAATCGATTCTCCAAAAATCTCAGTCATTTTCCCTTTACATATCTTTTTTAAATAAAACAATACATAGATGAGAGACTCAAAACTAACTGACTAACTGCCTATGAAGCCTCTAAAATACTGAGATGGATGTTGGGATAGACCCCTCAACATCCTAATAAAACAAAACTAAAAGAACAAAACAACCGAGTCCTCCGGAAGGCAAGGAGGCTCACCACTGACTCTGGAGTGCTCAACTAGATCAACGGCGTGCTAGATGCTGATCCTGGGTACCTGCGTCTGCATCATAATAAGATGCAGGCCAACTGGCATCAGTACATGGAATGTACGAGTATGCGAGCTGGAAAGCTAAACCACAACTTAAGCTTGAAAAGAGTGCAAGAGAACACTTACATTGGCTCTGTACGACTCAAGAGTCACTGAACTCAATATATAAAGCAATAAGACACATGCAATATATAAAACTTGTAAAACAGTGTAAACAACTTAGCTCGTTAATGATAAAACAATAACAAACTCAACTTTACTTATATAAAAGTAATATAACTTTAGTGGAAGATTCTTTAACCGACAACCACCACTATGAGCCCTAGTGGTGATACAACGTTTTACCTCACGTTGCCCAAGGACCATCCTATACCTTGCCGTGATATAGGACCTGTGAGTTTAGGAGTTCGAAAAATTGATTTGCTACAAATGAACTTCGTTTTCGATGAGTCATATCTCAAAAGAATAGAAATGTCTAGGGGAGTTCGAATCTAAAATTTGAGTAAGAGTCAATCTAGTTTTGGCATGAAATTCAGTCACAGTTCATTGAATTTTGAAGTAATAGTCAAATAATATCAAATTTGTATAATAATTAGTATATGTTAAGTTACATTTATGTAGTCACAAAAACTCCATCATGCTTTCCTCCTCTTCAAAAATGTTAACCTCCTTCCCTATATCACTTGAGCGAGAATAATAAAAAAGAACTCAAAGCCTGGAAGAGAAGGACGACAAGTGGAGGTAATTTATTTTTCTTGATGCCTTCTTACTTGTTAGTTGTGTCAATTTGTTTTTTTAATACCTTCTTACTTTTAATCTTCTATTATATCGTGCCTCCACATAAAAAAAATAGAAATAATTGGATAAATTGTATTAACTTTGTGATACAATTGACTATAACTTCAATACGATATTACCGAATACCATACCAAACCAAAGTTTAATTTAAAGGTTACCGAATTAGTGAACCAAAATTTAAAAAATTTATAGTTGGTATCTATTTTTAACTATCAATTACCGAATTACCAAATCTAAAATTCGAAAATCCCAAATCGAATACTGAATGCCCACTCCTAAAGGCAAGTATAGTGAAACGGAGCATATTGTCAATTCTGGATCATATTCTTAAAGAGGAAAATCAACGGCACAAAATAGTTTCTTCTCTCCAATCTAAGAAAATATATGGTAGATCATCCTTTTCAAAATAATGCACCTATTAAAATTTTGAATACGCCTATGTACCAATCTCATAGTCCTCATCCCCAATACCCTCACATCCTTAACCCCTATGCCGACCTTCTTCTGAATTGAACTGCATGAGAACTTGTTGCTGGAGATGTTATTGTTTCCATATTTCTTTCCACATCTAGCCTTCCAAAGCAATAACTTATGGGCCTGACTATTATTTTGTTGTTGCCAGCCAGGCTTCTTCTGCATATTATATATATATTGTTATTGTAAATAGGTCCACCAAAAAATAGCACTTCCATCCTGAATATTCATTCCAAGTGATGTGTTTTGCGACTGCAACTTTTGACATAGGATTAGATCTGGGGCAATATTTAGCCTTTAAGAATAATCTTGTCCAAAGATTATCTTCAACTCTAAGTCTCCACCATCTTTTACTAGCAAATGCCTCACCCCATATCTTTCAATTTCTTAAAGCCGGTGCCAGCTCCTTCAGATTGTGGATATATATATAGCTAAGCTCCTTCCATTCACTCCAGTGGTGTATGTTCTTATTCTCATTCAGTCACAGTTCATCATATGTTAAGTTAATTACATTTATATATGTAGTCACAAAAACTCCATCATGTTTTCTTCCTCTTCAAAAATGTTAACTAATTCCCTCCCTATATCACTTGAGTCATGAGAATAAGAACAAATAACTCAAAGCCCGGACGACGAGCGGAGGTAATTTGTTTTTTTTTTTTATGCCTTCTTGCTTGTTAGTTGTGTCAATTTGTTTTTTTTTAATATCTTCTTTCTTTTAATGTCACGCCCCGAGCTACCCCCGAGACGCGGACACGGGACCTAGGACCACAAGTGATCCTAAGCTAACCCTGCTGGCATGATCATGAGCATACTAAAGATAATAAATTGATGCGGAAGCTAAATCATACATAAGATGAAAAGATGGGGAATACCCATATACTATAACTGAGATAAATGAAAACTGATGAGTTTAATACAAAGAAGATATTAACTCAATACTAAGCTGAATCTAACTATGTCTGAAATAAGCCTCTAAACTGACTAGAAATGTTGGGACATGCCCCAACTAGATCTCGCAAAACTGAAACTAAAGACTAAAAGCGATAAAGATAAACATGTCACTAGTCCTCGAAGAATGAGGACTCACCACTGAAGCTGCTGAACTGAAGACCGGGAACCAATTTAAGCATGATCTGGATGCTGAGAACCTAAACCTACATCACGAGAAAATGTAGCGCACATATACGTCAGTACTTGAAAGGTACTGAGCATGCAGGATAGAGTAAAGCTGAAATAACATATAACTGAACAAAGCAATAAAACAATGATATAATCTGAACATGATATAGATGCTGAAAATACTGAATACTGAGCTAACTGATGCAATGACCAAATTTATAACATGCTGAGACTGAATACTGATTGTACTGAAATATGGTCAATGCAATAGAGTCTGACTTGAACTGTGGGAGCAACTAATAACCGACATAAAACCAAATGAGCTAAATGTGGAGTCCGATGTATACGCCCCATCGAGAGGACCCAATATACCCTGCCAGAGGTATAGAGGCATACTGGCGTGATCACTAAACTGATGTTGCCCACAGAGGGGACTTACACCTACGTGGCTCGTAGTTCTGGGACTATATGGGTACGTTGAATCCTAGTCCAACTCGGTATTATGCTATTCCCAATGAATTAAGTGGTTAACTGGTTATGACTGAATTTTTGTAAATACTGGATAGCTCGAAACTGAACATGCAAACTGAGAATGCAACAATTAATCTGATAATGATGCATTCATGAACTGAGGCATGTGTAACTGAATACTGAAATATCTGGCCTAGCATGTGTAATTCAAGAACTAATTAAAGAAATACATAGCTAGGGTTCTGAAATTTATGCGATAAACTGAGCAATAACATGATAATCTGATTTGGAATATTTAAATAACTAATTCATGATGATCTGTTGAAATTCTAGAAACCCTAGGTCTGTTCATAATCATGAAATCAAGAATCTGACTGAATTCTAGGGACCTAATGGGCGAAAGGAACCCACTAGTGAAATCCCACATACCTGGTGACGAATTCCACGGAGAAATCTTTCGATTTCGGGGCTGGAACTGATGGAACCTTGTTGTGTTCTTGAACTAGGGTTCTTCACCTTTTTCTCCTCTCTTGCTTCTAATTTTCTAAGTTTTGATTAATGATTTTGACTAAGGTAAAGTTCTAGTTATGTTTCTAGGCATAAACTAACTAAAACCTCATGATTTAAGGTCTAAACGACGTATCTTAGGGGTTAAACGAAATAGGAAAAGACCAAAAGACCCCTGACTTAATTGCTGTCGGAGTGACTGACGGACAGGACTGACAGGCCGTCATTCAATCGACGGTTCGTCGATTGGATCCGTAGGTCAAGCCTCCTGCTCAACTGGCTTTCACTAAAACAAGCATAACTTTTCACTCGGAGGTCGGATTTTAACAAACTCAGAGGCGTTGGAAAGAGGATTCAATTATCTATCATATCATAGGTCATGGGACACATAGTTCCTTTTGTGCTAAAAGTTATGACCATCTGAAGTTGATCCATCAACAGTTTTCAGCTAACTGGCTGCTGACCCTTATCTACGGTCAGACCTACGGACCGTGGTTCAAATGACGGTCCGTGCTAGTCGACCGTAATTTGTGTCAGAGGCTGGGTAAAGGAGGTCTCAATCCACGGACACAGACCACGAACCGTGGTCTGATCTACGGACCGTGGGTCTATCCGTGAGTCGAGACTTAGCCAATTTTTCTGAGCTTGGCTAGGGAGGGGTTGCAGTGGTTAACCACGGACCACCAGCACGGGCCGTGGTCTGACCTACGGTCCGTGGATGGCAACCGTGGGTTGCACCTGCAACTTCTCAAAATTTGCATTTTTGGTCTGTTTCGGATACGGGGTGTTACATTTAATCTTCTATTATATCGTGCCTCCACATAAAAAAATAGAGAAATAATTGGATAAAAAGTATTAACTTTTTGATACAATTGGCTATAACTTCAATACAGTATTATCGAATACCATACCAAACCAAAGTTTAATTTAAAGGTAACCGAATTGTCGAACCAAAATTTAAAATATTGACAGTTGATATCTATTTTTAACTACCAATTATCGAATTACCAAATCCAAAATTTGAAAATCTCAAATCGAATACTAAATGCCCAACTCTAAAGGCAAGTATAGTGAAACGGAACATATTGTCAATTCTTGGATCAAATTCTTAATGAGGAAAATCAACTGCACAAAATGGTTTCTTCTCTCCAATCTAAGAAATTATATCGTAGATCGTCCTTTTCAAAATAATGCACCTATTAAAATTTTGAATACACCTATGTACCAATCTCATAGTCCTCATCCCCACTACCCTCACATCCCTAACCCCCATGCCGACCTTAATTGTGCTTGCTCAAATTTTACACAAATATTATATTCAACTTATTTATCAAATATTACAAAATAAATAGAAAAAATAGCAAATCTTCCATCATACTGAACACACCTTAAAAGTGTTGTTCTTCAATATGCTTGATATCAAATTTTAGAATACATAGTGGCTTGAACACACACTCAAAGTGTTATTCTATGATATGATATGTTTTACCCTAAAAGTATTGTTCTTCAATTATACTTGATATCAAATTTTAGAATAAATAGTTGCTTGAACACACACTCAAAGTGTTATTCTATGATATACACTTTATTCTATGATACTAAAACTTTATTTATTCTAAGATACTTTTCTCAAAATGCACACTATTTCATGTTTATAATATAGGCAACTTTGCAATTACACAAGTTAAAGAAAAACTGATCTATATATAGTATACCCAGTTAGAATTTTATATTCACCATCTTTCATATTCCTTCACCTTCATAAAAGTTAAGCAGAGAAAAAGAATTTAAGAAGAAACTCAAGTACACTCTAACTAGTCCATTTTGAATCAGGTAATTTTTAAATGTCTTATACAACATCCCATCCTACATACTATAACAAATAAATAATTTTGTGAAAGTACTATAATTGGCGCTATATTATATTTAGCGGTAATAATATAATATAGATATTTAGTAACCAACATCGTAGATAAATGTCGTTAAGTATATAGTAATTGTCTCAATTGTACCTAAAGTTCCATCTCCTAAACCTACTAATATGCTACTCATATTGAAACCAAATTAGTTCTTACCTATTGAGTTACAAGGTATTCTATCAATTTGAGTATAGTAAGCGGCAAGATATTTAATATCTTTCTTTTAATATGATTTAAATTTCTCTTATTCGATGGATACTTAATTTTAGTAGACTCAGTTCTAGAACCCTTCCATTTCAATTTGTTTATTTTTGTTTAACTCCATACTTATACAGTATTGTAAAATAGTGGAATAGAACTTTATTATTTTCGTCTTTCATATCCCCTTGATTCATTACTTTTAAAATTTGTAAAAGCGTTTAGAGAGTTTTAATCAAATTAAAATTCCACGAAAGTATACTTAATATCGTGTTCTAACTTCTACTTGTGACTCTTACATAACAACAACAACACAACATATCCAGTGTAGTTCCTCAAAGTGGAATCTATGAGGGTAGAGTGTGCAGACACCTTGCCTGAGATAAAGAGGCTATTTTTGATATATTTTCAATAGTATAGCACAATAGTATTACAGTAAAATCATATTATAATTAAACTATATGAAATCATAAATAGCAATAAAAATCGAAGAACAAGAAACTAAAAGAATATATAGTCCTATGACTACTAGTAAGGACAACAAGAAAATGCCCTTTAAATTTGTTTGATGTTTTTCATTTAAGTACTTATACTAAAGATTATACCTACTGAATACTTGGATTATGTATAAATGTTCCTATTAAACATTTTTTAGACAATAAAGTTTTTAATCGCTTGATTTTCACGTATTTGACATGAAAATTTTTGTTAGAAGAAATTCTATCGACATTTTCGTAGTTTTTATATAAATTAAAAAGAATGTGTTTTTTGTAGGAATTAGAATTGAAGAAAGAGGGATGGAACACTCCATTGAGATTACCTCAATAGATGACCAAACTCCACTGCTTCTTCAAACTGAAAAAGATGAGGTATCTCTCTCTCTCAGTACTATATCAATTTAGTTTTTTATTTCATTTGGCAATTAAATATAGAATCTTTTAGACTATTTCCTTTCATGTAATTTTAGGTCTACCTCATGATCCTAACATAGTCACTTACTATGGTTTTACACCTTATGGAATTTTTTTTTGAATTTGAGTCGGGTCTGGAGGGGTAAAGAAAATAGGTCGGGTGAAATAAGTTTTAAAAGTCTTGTTAGCATTTTTAAAATTAAAAAAAGCAGTTTTAAGTTGTTTTTTTTTTAATTCATCTTGTAACGAAAAAGGTAAATATAGATAATTTGTTGAACGATGAGGTATATATTTTTAAGCGCAGATCAAGGAAACAAATGATGAAGATCCATCAGGGTCGCAAACAAAGAAATGTATAAATCAAATCTTTGATAAAATGTTTGAGGATTTGGACAAATCATCTCTTAAATTTTGTACCATATTCAAAGTAAACGTGCGACTACGTGAATCAAATCCAGATGCTTATACACCAAAGATAGTGTCTATTGGTCCTTATCATAAGAAAAATCCTCAACTTGGTCCAATGGAAGAGTACAAATTATTGTACCTACGACGGTTTCTGAAACAAAGAGAGGGGGTTGACGTGAAATCTTGGATCGGTATATTGGAGGAAATAAAGGAGGTAGTACTAATGCGTTACGACAATATAGAAAACGTCGATACTGATGAATTTTGCAAAATGTTATTGCTTGATGGTTGTTTTGTGGTTGAGTTTATTTGAGAGTGTTCTGAAATATATCCAGAAGAAGAAAACAAAATTATCGATTTTGTTGATTACAAATATAATCAAATACTCCGAGACTTGTTGTTACTAGAAAACCAACTTCCTTTCTTGATACACAAAGTCCTTCATTTAATGACAGCGAAAACTGATGAATTACCATTGGAAAAACTGGCGATCACTTTGTTTAGGCATGTTGTTAACTTGGGATATATGTCAGACGGTTTGATATTTGATAATGAAAAATGTGATATGAAACATTTACTTGAAGTAGTACACGTTGTTTCATGTCCGAGGAATTCCGATGAGAAATGGGCAATCGACAATGAGACCAAGTGGAATAAGGTCATGCCAAATGCAACAGAGCTTTCTGAAGCTGGAGTTAGATTTGCAAAGGTCAATCAGACGACAAGTTTATTTGATATAAAGTTTGAGAATGGATTGATGACAATCCTTCTATTGATGTGGTAGATAGTACAGAAACCCTCCTGCGAAATTTCATTGCTTATGAGCAACAATCAACTGATTTACAATATTTATATTTCAGTGATTATGCAATTTTTATGGATCATCTTATCGACTCAGATAAAGATGTGAGCTTGCTTCGCCGTAAAAAAATCATAGCAAACTAGATAGGAGAGGACAAAGAAGTGGCTAGCCTCTTCAACAAAATCGGAAATGGGGTCACTACGTATTCCAACTTCTATTACAAAAAAGTATTCTTAGAAGCAGCTAAACATTGTGATGAAAAACCATGGAACAGAATGATGGCAAGTTTGAAGCACAATTATTTTAGTAGTCCTTGGGTAGGAGCTTCAACTATGACAGCCGTCATACTCCTCATACTCACAGCTATACAGACTATTCTAGCTATCACAGGTGCCTTTAAAAGTACCAAGTAATTGTCTCAATTGTAATGTTGATGAGCTTATGAGTTATCATTTCTACTCTCTCATTTTATTTTATGTTTAATTTGTCATTAATTCAAGAAATGGTTGCTTCAACACATACTTACGCTATTATATTGTCCACCTGACTTCTATATTGCATGTGATAGTTAATTATTGGTAATAGCTTCATTTTTGCTGAATATTTTATTTTAATTAGAGGCAATTACTAGCGACAATTACACTTTAACACTCTTTGTAAATGTCACTAAAATCTATAATGATATTGAATCTAATGAAAATTAAGTAAAGACTTTCGCACTCTTTAGTAATGCGCAAAAAGTAAAAGTCTTTTTTGTTACCGTGACATGAGAGTCATATGTTAAATTGGCTGCAGTTGTGTTTGCAATATGAGCAACATGTCCACAATGCGTAAATAAAATTAACTCTATGGACACTTCCAAGAGCAATAACGCCAGAAAAAAACAGCTAAATCAAACCAAAAAGGCCCATAATTAATATCTTATAAAATTACTTTCTTTGTTGAAATTTTTTTTTTAAAAAAAGGACTTTCTAAAATTATAAGGAACTATTGATTGAATGAGTATCATATGAGAAATTAACCCTCGAATAATATGTCCTGCTTGAATTAATATATTCCGTCTAATAATCAATTTTTTTAACAGAACTGAGACACCCAGGACCAGGCACCCAAAAACTATATATAAAAAGAAATAGTGCCCCAAACAAATTATATAGTATGTTGTGCACATGCATCGCACAAGTTTCACAACGCACGTTTCCCTTTTTATGTATTATTATAAACCTTATAATCAATGTTTTTTTTTCTATGATAATATTTTCTATGATTAAAATTGTATCTTAATTTAAGAGCAATTGCTCAAAAGTGACAATCACTGACTCATACACATGAATTATGAATATTGTAGCTGGCTTAGCTCTCTTTTTCTTGATTACTTTTTTATTTTACTTTTACCATAATAATAAATTAGTAGTAATACTTTTGAAAATGTGTGCTAATTAATTAATTATAGCAAGTATAATTAGTAGTATCATTCCTCTTTTATATATAAGTTGTAACACTCATCCTTCAAGACAAGCAAGAGGAACAAATTAATAAGGAATTAAAGTGATAATCAGCCAAATTAAAAGAGGTAAATTTCTGCCTTTCTTAGGAAAAAAAACTTAGGAATTTTAATAATTTGTTGTGGAGTTCATTACTAACCATTTTTATCTTCTTCTTTTTTTAATTATTGGAATTACAGTCTCAAGAAGGTTATGGCTCATCATACTGAGATTGTGCCAATAGATCAACTTTCTCTAAGAGAAGCTACAAAAGATGAGGTATCTCTTTCTATGCTAACAATTTGTGTGTATGTTAAGGAACTTGAATATTTTATTTGTATTTGTTGTTTATGCTAAGGGTGTGTTCGGTATGACGGAAAATATGTAGGCTTATTACTTATTTTCTTGTATTTGATATGTGGGAAAAAAAATATTATCTTGAAAATATGTGTATATATATACTATGACTTATGAGAGGTGAAGATGGGGGTAGGGGGTGTGGATTGGTGGAGGTGAAGATGAGGTGTCGGAAGGTGGGAGGACACTATCAAGGTGGAATGTCAGTTGTGTAACTTGATTTTCCTACTTCTTAAGGAAAGTTAGTTTCCTCATTTTTAAAGACTTCTCAGCTAATAAAAGTAGAGAAAAGCAGTTGCGTACAAGTAGCATTCCACATTGATTATTCTCTGTCTGAGTTATTATTTAGTACTCCACTAATTATGTATGTTTAAAAAAGCAAAATGTATAATAGAGAAAAATTATGATTCTTTTACACTAATTACAGATAGACAAGGGGAGGAAAGTGGATCATTTGATCGAGATTAAGGAAACAAAAGGTCAAGATCAATTAGTGTTACAAACTATGAAATCCGCAAATCAAATCTTTGATGAAAAATTTAAGTATTTGGACAATACATGTATCAAATCCGCGACGATATTTAGAGTAAATATGGGATTACGAAAATCAAATCCAAATGCTTATACACCAATGTTGATCTCCATTGGTCCTTACCATAAAAGGAATCATGAACTTAGTTCGATGGAGAAGTACAAATTGTTGTACCTACAACGATTTCTCCAACGAAAAGAGGGGCTTGATGTTGAAAGTTGCATTAGTGCATTGGAGAAAAAGAAAGATGAAGCACTAAAATGTTATGATGATAACCTTGACAATGATATTGTTGACAAGTTTTCAGAAATGTTGTTGCTTGATGGTTGTTTTGTGGTTGAATTTATTCGAGAGTACTATGCAACTGAGGAAAAAGAAGAAGAAGAAGAAGAAGACAACGACAACATCATCAACTTGGAATGGATGAAGAAACAAGTATGTCGAGACATGGTGTTACTAGAAAATCAACTCCCTTTCTTTGTACTTACCATGCTTCATAACATGACAAAGCATCATAAAGAAGTGAGCTTCTTGTATATGGTGAGAAAAACCTTACTTGATACTTTCCCAAAGGCGAAATTCATACCCCCATCAGAAATTCACAATTTTAATACAGAACGATTCAATCATTTAGTTCATGTAATACACATGTTTTGTCGACCATCAGATCATCATGATGGTATGAAAGATAAACAAAACAAAAATGCTAGCACACCAAAAGAATGTTGCAAGATAACATTTTGTGACAACGTTTTGCAATTAACCAAGTCAAAAGAAACTCCCAAAGTCCTTGGTTTATGGGATTGCTATCATATTCCAAGTGTAACAGAGCTTTACGATGCTGGAGTTAGATTCATAAGAATAGGATATGTGCAAGAAAATAAGGAGGATAAAACAACATTATTCGATATCAAGTTTGAGAAGGGAATTATGAAAATTCCTTGTTTTGCAATCGAGGATACTATGGAAACCTTCATGAGAAATTTGATAGCTTATGAGCAACATTCCTCTAAAGTAGATGTATATCCTTTTTTTTCAAACTACGCACATATAATGACTCAACTTATTGGCTCACATAGAGATGTGCAGTTTCTTCGCAAAGAGAAAATCATCCTTAAGGACATAGGGGATGACAAACAAGTGGCCAGCATTTTCAAGAAACTTTCAGATGGGGTGGAAATCACAAGCTTTTATTACATAAAAGAATGCAGCAAATTGATTCAACATTGTGATAAGCCATGGAGTCAAATGAAGGCTAGTTTAAGGCACAACTATTTCTCGAGTCCTTGGGTAGGAGCTTCAACTGTGGCAGCTATAACACTTCTTGTACTCACTGTTATACAGACTGTTCTGGCTTTTACTGGTGACGTTATGAAGTAATCTTTGTTGTAACTATGTAACACAACTATTGACTAAGTGAGTGTTTCCTCATTATAGAGAACTTGAAAAATAATATTGTTTGCAAATTTTCAGAAATACTTTTACTAGATGGATGTTTCGTAGTTGAGTTTATTCGAGAGTGTAGTGGAATGACGCCTAATAGCGAATTGTATGATAAACATTGCACGTCGAGATTTGTTGTTTCTAGAAAACCAACTTCCTTTCTTTGTGCTCACCAAGATTCATGATATGACAAAGGAAATTGATGATGGCCCATGCATCCTATCTTGAGAGGAAAGGTGATGTAAAATACATCAAACATTTCCTTCAATCAGGGGCGGACCCACATAGAGTCATTCGGGTGCTCTAGCATCCATTAACCTTGTCTCGGAATATATATATATATATATATATAGAGAGAGAGAGAGAGAGAGAAATTAAGAGATATTTGTATAAAATTAACATAGAGCACGCAGTGAACGAATGATCTGTCTAGTCCATTGGCTCTTGGATGGGTGCTTAAGGTTCTTTTAGTGTTGTTGAGCCTGAGTTTGAATCTTACTTTTAACATGTCATTTTTTATATTTCTGACTCCTCCACTTTCAGAGCATCCACAACCTTAAAATCTTAGATCCGCCACTGGCTTCAACTAGTACAACTTTATTTGATATCAAATTTGATAATGGACGGAGGCAAATTCCTTGTTTTGAAGTTGATGATGTAACAGAGACCCTTCTGAGAAATCTCATAGCCTATAAGCAACATACATATGATGTACTTCGTAAACATTTCAATGATTTGTTGTGTTCATGGATTATCATATCGACTCAGACAAATATGTGAATGTGCTTCGTCGAAAGGGAATCATAAGCAATCAATTAGGAGAGGACAATGAAGTAGCTAACATCTTTGATAAAATTGGGCAAGGGGTCATTATCTCTAGTTATTTCTATCACAAAGAAGAATGTAGAAAAGTTTGTAGAAGAAGTAGAATATTATTTCGAGCCCATAAGTTGTTTGTGTGTCTTTAAGAAATTATAACCCCCTCACTGTTGCCATGGTTTCGGGTTACTTCCTCCGAGGATAGAATGGAATAACATTTGTGTAATAGCGGCAATGCAAATTACAAAACCCTAGCAAACTCAACAAACGAAGAAAATCACACTACACTTAATGTTTTATTTTAAAATGACACTTTCCTTATTTCCCATTCATACTTCATATCCCCCAACAAATCCTCCATTATTTCATACATATATTTAATTGGCATAATACATAAACATGACTCTTAATTTGACTTTAGCAGACAATTATGCCCTCCAACGAACTTTGAGTCTGCACAAGTATGCACTTAAACTTGCAAAAATACCCTCCACAAAAAGGGTTTAAGGGACCTCATGTAACATGTTATTGTTTGTTGGGAGATATATATAAAAATCTTGGGCTGCTTGTAAGTACAGGGAGAAGAATAAATTCTATTATTATCAGATGATAAAGCATTGTATACGGAACTCCAAATTAAAGTCGTCATTAATGACTCCTTTTCTACTATAACTTTGGATGACTCTTGGCCTATCCTTTGTGATAAGATAGAAAAAATTAATTTATTCTATGATACTGAAGCTTTATTTATTCTAGGCATATATGCCTTTTTGTTGGCCTCAATAGACATCTAACTTTATGCCACATACACACGTTTTATGTGGCAAAACACATATAGGATGTCACGGAGAATCTATGCATGTGTTTGTTCAACTTTGTACAAATTTAAGTGTTTATCTGTGTACACTCAAAGTTAGAAGGGGTATAGATGTTAGTCAAGGTCAAACTAAAAGACATTTATGTATTATACATTTGTTCTATAATACTGAAGCTTTATTTATTCTATGATTTATGTATTATTCATTTATTCTGTGATACTAAAACTTTATTTATTCCATGATACTTTTCTCAAAAAATGTACATTATTTCATGTTAGTAATATAGGTAGGCTTGCAATCACACAAAAGAAAATCTATATATAATACTCATATATAATTTTTTATTCTCCATCTCTCATTCTTCACCCTCATAAAAGTTGAACAGAGAAGAATTTAAGAAGAAACTCAAGTACACTCCAACTAGTCCATTTTCAATTTATAATTAGATAAATCAAAAAGGTAATTATTATTTTAAATGTTTTACACATGCACCCTTTTATGTATGTACTTTTATATATATATATATATATATAGGTTACCTCAAATTAGTTTATTTTTCTACAGGTTATGACAAGACATGTATATAGGGTTCTTTTTCATAAAGCTACAAGAAAATTAAAATTGATTTCCCTTTTTGCTTGTCTTTTCTTTTCAAATCAAATTTTGTAATTAATTTGATTTAAAAAAATGAATTTTTGACCAAAGTTATTATTTAAATCAATTCATCAAATTAATACGTTTTTATTTTTTGAAGTTTTATGAAACTAGAATAAACGTGCTTCTCAATAACGTTTTAGGCTATATTTTATTTAGAATAAGTAAATATTAAATGTTGCTATCAATAACGTTTTATAATCTGTTACTCTGAGGTATCACGGTAACGTTTCTTTAGAATTCTAGTGATTTTTACATTATATATATATTTTTATTTTTTTTTATTTTATTATTTTTCTTGTCAAAAATTATTAAGTCTATAGTCTACCCCGTAGAATATTTACTATATTTGCCTCTGCCTCCAACACTTTTGTTTCTAATTTTCCTATGTTTACAAAAAGAGGATGAATTCTCAAATCTCAACCTTGAGTCTATGAATGATCCTTTAATTGGCCTCTGCCTTTGCCTCCAACATTATTATGAGTAACGTAATTAGCTGTAAAACGTGTCAGAGTGACGAATTATAAAACGTTATTGATAGTAATATTTATATCTATTTACTCCGTCAGACCTTTGTCTTTTTTTTTATTGAATTCTTTTGAATGAAATAAAGCCAAAACGTTATTAAGAAATATGTTTATTCTAATTTTGTAAAATTTCAGAAAAATATATTATTTTGATAAACTGTTTTAAATAATGGCTTATTTCGGTCAAAATTTCTTTTAAAACAAACGACTTTCTTTTGTAGGACTTATAGTTGAAGAAAGAAGTATGGCAGATCACTCCATTGAGATTACCCCAATAGGTGACCAAATTCCACTACTTCCTCAAACTAAAAAAGATGAGGTCTCTCTCAACTATATAAATTTATTTTTTTTATTTCATTAACACACTTTTCTTTTGGCAATTAAATGTATAATCTTTGTCTATATATGTGCATGAATTTCAAGAGATTTGGAGGGGTAATGCATAAGGTGAGGTAATTTTTTAAAGTCACGTGACATTTTTGAAATTAAAAAAATATTTTTATATATTTTTTTAAAATTCATTCTATTAACAAAAGGGGTAAATATGCATCATTTATAAAACAATGAAGGTATATATGCATTACTTTATTTTTTACGAAATATATATTTGATCTAGACCACAAAGTATACTTGCCTCTTCTCTGTTACAGATAGAAGAAGGGAGAAAAGTGGATCATTTAATTGACATAAATGAAAGAATTGATGAAATGTTTGAGGATTTAGACAATTCATATATTAAATCGCGTACGATATTCAAAGTAAATGTGTGGCAACGTGAATCAAATCCAGATGCTTATACACCAAAGATGGTCTCCATTGGTCCTTATCATAAGAAGAATACTCAACTTGCTCCAATGAAAAAGTACAAACTATTATACCTACGACGGTTTCTTCAACGAAATAAGAGACTTGATGTGAAAAGTTACATCAGTGAATTGGAGAAAGTGAAGGAGAAAGTATTGAAGTGTTACGAAGATATAGAAAAGTTTGGTAACGATAGTCATGAATTTTGCGAAATGTTGTTGTTTGATGGTTGTTTTGTGGTTGAGTTTATTCGAGAGTGTTGTGGAATATATCCAAAAGGAGAAGACAAGATTATTAATATTAATGATAGTTACATATTCCGAGACTTGATGTTACTAGAAAATCAACTTCCTTTCTTTGTACTCAACAAGCTTCATCTCATGACAAAGCAAGTTGATGAATTTTCATTGGCAATATTGGCGGATAAGTTGTTTACCTTGCAAGAAATGAGCCCCAATTACTTCTTTACAGAGAGAGAATATTGTAATGAAGGAAATATCAAACATTTACTTCATGCAGCACACATATTTTCATGTCATGGCATGAATCCTATGAAAAACTCAAAAAATGACAAAACGAGTCCTACGGTCATGCCAAATGCAACCGAGCTTTCCGAAGCTGGAGTTAGCTATGCAAAGGTCAAAAATATGACAAGTTTATTTGATATAAAGTTCGAGAATGGATTGATGACAATCCCTTATTTTCAGGTCGTAGATGGTACAGAAACTCTCCTGCGAAATCTCATTGCTTATGAGCAACAATCATCTGATGTAGATCCTACATATTTTAGCGATTATGCAACTTTCATGGATCACCTTATCAACTCAGAAAAAGATGTGAATTTGCTTTGCCAGAAAGGAATCATAGAGAACTGGATAGGAGAGGAAAAAGAAGTTGCTAGCCTCTTCAACAAAATCGGAAAAGGGGTCACTACGTATTCCAACTTCTATTACAAAGAAGAAGTCAAAAAAGCAATTGAATATCGTGAAAAACCATGGAATAGAATGAAGGCAAATTTAATGCACAATTATTTTAGTAGTCCTTGGGTAGGGGCTTCAACTGTGGCAGCCATTATACTCCTAATACTCACAACTATACAAACTATTTTAACTTTCACAGGTCCTCTTAAGAAATAAGTACTAGTAATTATCTCAATTGTAGTGTTGATGATCTTATTATGAGTTCTTCATTAATTCTATGTCCCCTTTTGTATTGGGTTTTCTAATTGAATGTTAAGCAGTTTATTTCAAGTATCTATATTTGTCACTTCCACCATCAAAAGGCAATAGCTAGCGCAATTCATAAATAAGAAACTCACTTATTTTTCAGAAAAAATATCATCTCTTATCGTATCAAACACACCCTAAAAGTGTTTTACTTCAACTAAACTTGGTATCAAATTTTACAAAAATCAAATGTAGATGCTTATACACCAATGTTGATCTCCATTGGTCCTTACCATAAAGGGACTCATGAACTTAGTTCGATGGAGAAGTAAAAATTGTTGTACCTACAACAATTTCTCCAGCGAAAAGAGGGGCTAGCTTGATGTGGAAACTTGCATTAGTGCATTCAGGGGAGGAGGCAGCCTTCTAACAGGGGTTCATCCGAACCCCTTTCGGCGGAAAATATTACTATTTATACATGGTAAAAATTATTTTTTATGTATATATAGTAGTCGTCGAACCCTCTTCGGCTAGTTTGTGTGTTTAGTCCTTCAGATTTTGAACCCCTTATTAAAAATCCTAGCTCCGCCCCCGAGTGCATTGGAGAAAAAGAAAGATGAAATAATACTAAAGTGTTATGATAATAACTTAGAAAATTATATTGTTGGCAAATTTTCAAAAATGTTGTTGCTTGATGGTTGTTTTGTGGTTGAATTTATTCGAGAGTAATTTGTGTAATCAATCTAATCCACATCACTTCAAAAGCGTAAATTTATTGAACAAAAAAAAATCTAATTTTATTAAAAATGAATAATTTGATAAATTATATGTTATAGTTATTATTTTTCTTAATAAACACAAAAACTTAAAAATTACTTAATGAACATTATTGATTGACTTTTTCAATACATGTTCTCTTCATTATGGAAAAGCCAATAGGAAAAGAATTTGGGCCAGAAAACTTTTGAGTAGTACTTGAAATTTCCTAGTCTAGTCCAAATTTGGACGAAATCGGAGTCAGGCGAGTCTAGGGAAATATGGTAATGAATGAGAAGTGTAATAATGAAATTGATTGCATGAGTAGATAGCTAAGACGTTAAGGAACCCATACGACTTTACGGAATCGAATTCGGGCAAGTAGAACTCCCGAAACTGATCTTAGCGTGAACAGGTAGTTTTTGAATGTCATGGGTTGAAGGTGTGTTGTGAAATGGGGGTTTAAAACTCTAATTTAGACTCTCTGTTTCCGTGCAAGCCACTAGGGTGGGGCAGTTATGGCGGATTGGGTCCTGCTACGGTGGGCCAGTCGCGACTTAAGTTAGAAATAAACCCCAAAAACGTTATTATTCTGCAATTTTCGTTCTTGAGAGCTAGGAGACGAACCTGGGCGAGTTCTTGACAGTTTTCCACCTCTTCTAGCACTAAATGTAAGGTTTTTACTCCTCTAATCCTTTTTCAATCCGTAGAACTTAGATTCTTGGTTAATTACTATTGGGGGAGGGTTTTTGGACTGAATTGGATGGTGAGAAAAAACCCCAGTTGCACCTTTAGGATCATGGGTTTGGTCTTACGTTATTGAATTTGTTATAATCCAGATTGTAACACCCCAGAAAAATTTTCGAACTAAGACTCGAACCGTTCTTCGTAGTGAGTGAGATTTTACCAAGGAATTAAAAATTTCTTATGTGTTAAGGTCACTAGATGTAGCACCTTGAGTCCCAAAAAGAATTAAATTGGAAATAGCAAAATCTGAAATTTTGCAAGTTAAGCTAAGTATGAGTTTTTGGGAAGACTCCAAACTACCATAACTTCCATCTCAGGATGATTTAGGTGTGCTACCAGATACCGTAGGAAAGACCTTTGAATTATCTTTCCAACGCCACCGAGTTTGCTAAGTTTCGAGGTCGGATGAGTGAGATATGGCCTTTTGAAATCAGGCTGTCCAGTTAAGGAAAGTCAAAACCGGATTTTAGAGGGGTATTTTGGTCTTTTCCTTACCCAATCAGATTTAATTCATTTTTAGTAATATTTTAGGGGTCTAATCTGATTAGGTTCAGTTTTATAATCCTAGTTTACCCCTAGGGTTTTAGTTGAGAGAAAAGCAGAAGAGGAAAGAGGAGAAAAGAAGAAAGGATGAAGGCGTTCATTGACATTCTTGAGTTTAGTTGCGGATTTTCGCCATGGGTTTGACTCCTAAGAGGTATAAAGCTTACATAGTGTTGGGTTAGTTCACCCACATGCCAAACATGTTATTTTCAGCGTAATTTCATTCTCAAAAGTTAAAGGATTTAAGTTCTTGAATTTCATTCTAAATCTTCTTTTGTTGGGGTTTTGAAGATTTCCTGAGATGAAAGTGATTATTTTGAGTGTTGTTTTGAGTGGATTAGTGTGTACTTAGGTTGGGTAATTGAATCTAAGAAAAACTTGAGAAAAGAAATTGATTAAAAATGATTTAGGGTCAGAAAATGAGAGGCGAAATTCGTCGATACTTTGCCTGGGGAAATGCTGGCGCGGCGCTCCCCAAATGCGCCCAAGGGGCAGGGGCAGAACGCCTGCAGTGCGCCAATATGCAGTCTCTGAAGTTAGGGGCTGGCGCCCCCCACCCGGAACGCGCCAGGGTCGCCTGCCCCCGCTCATTCTCCGTCGGTTGTCCCGTTTGAGCTCCTTTGAAGTGTATCTTCACCCCTTTTGATTCTAAACACTTCAAAGTACCTCCAAACACTTAGAAATAATTCATAACATGATCATAAACTTGAATTCATAATTCAAATTCAAAGTAAAGTTAAGAGTTAAGTCTTGAGAGTTTTTCCGATCAATTTGAGAAAGCCCTTTTGAGTCCTTTTGAGGAATCTTCTACAACTTCTAGTAACTTGTTTCAAGACTCGAGCAAGTGAGTATGAGAATGATGAGAATGTATTCATGATTCTACTTTTTCATCACGAGATCCTTCATATCATAAAACATAACTCTTGAATTCATAATTCACATTCAAGAGAGAGTTAAGAGTAAAGTTCAAGAAAGCCTTTGAGTTCAATTGTGGATCCTTCGAGGTCAACTATCAAGTTGAACTAAGTTTTGAGGAAGTAAGTCAGAGAATAAGAAGAGTCGAATACATGAGTTCCATATAGTTATGTAGACCATCGAGTCGAGTTGTTTCATACCCATAATTTCGCATGAACTTCGTAAGTTGAGCATCTTTCAGAGAAGTGATATCTTTAAGTTCTAAGCCTTTAAGTGTTGAGTTCCTAAATCCCTTTTGAGAAGCATTTTTGAGTACTTGAGTTGAATATTTCATGCCCATAATTCCGCATGAACACTATAAGTCGAAAAATCTTGAGATGAGTTGTATCATTGAAGTTCTTGAGTTCCAAGTACTGAGTTCTATCTATGGTTATTGAAAATCTTGCATTGAGTCGTTCATGCCCATAATTTGGCATGAACCATATCTTAAAAAGTCTTTTACAAATGTTTAAACTTTGTTTTAAGACTTAAAGCTTTGAGTTTAGTAAAGAGTAAAGAGTAAAGTTTGAAGTCCTTTTCTTCAAAAGCATATGGGTACTAAGTATTCCCAAAGAGTTTATAAATGTTTTCACATTTGATAAGAACGGAAACTGAGATTTCCAAAGAGCTTCCGAGCTAGTTCTCAGAAAAGAGAAATCGTTTTCTAAATAAAGCAAGAGAGGGAACTGAGATTTCCAAGATAGCCTTTGGGCTATGTTTTGAGCACTAATCTCAAATCACATAAGAAGCATGTTTTTAAAACATAAGAGCTAGTATATTTTGGGAGTAGTATTGAGCACCGATATGAGGGAGAGTTCAAACAACTCACAGCCCCCATAAACCATGTAGCCATCATGGGTAAAAAAGGGTCATATTTTTTAGATGAACCCTTTTCACATAGACTAGTGGATCCATTAGTAGTTCAGGTCATATACCTTTGGCCGGGTATAGGATGCGCTGGCAGCGTGAGGTAGATCGTTGTATCATCACTATAGCTCTTATGTGATGGTTGTCGGTTAGAGAAACTCCCATAAAAGTTATTGTATTTTTATATACATCAGTTTATTTGTATTTTTACGTACATTTCAGAGTTATGTCGTATCCTTGCATACACACAGCGTTGACAACATGTTTTTAAACAGTTTGTTTGTTTATATTGCACTTGTTTTAAACTGCTTTATAATGAAATAAGTTCAATTAAGTATTCATGAGTTGAGTATTTCAAGTCGAGTATCATATGTTTGAAGTTGAGTATCTAATCCTTGAGTTGAGTATCTAATCTCTAAGTTGAGTATCTTATCCTTGAGTACTTCTGAGTTGAGTAAGTTTGAGTAGTTTTGAGTACCCTAGAGTATTCCTTGAGTTGAGTAAGTTTGAGAAGAGGTAAGTATGTTTCATTTTTATCAAGTTTCAAGCTTATGTTTATGTTTTAGAATTCCTCTTACATGCTCGTACATTCCACGTACTGAGTCATTTGGCCTACATCTTTTCATAATGCAGACATAGGTATTCAAGATCATCAACAGGAGCATCGTTGATACATCCGAAAGTTCGAGTTAGCTATGGTGAGCCTCCTTGTTTCTAGAGGATTTCATTTACCTTTCAGTTATATCAGTTGTTAAGATGTCGTGGGTCTTGTCCCGACTTCCTACTTTATCAATTAGAGGCTTCATAGATAGTCAGTATAGTTGAGAAGTCTGTATTATTCATTTATTTTATTAAATGTTTTAAAGACTTAAGTTGCCTATTTTATGGCAAGTTGAATATTATTTTTTATATTCAGAGTTGTTCATTTGAGTTAAAGATTTGAAAAGTTGAGTTTATTGAATTTTATTCAGTTTAAAGCTTTTGCATGCTTAAGTTAGTCTTCCGCTTGTAGTCAGCCAGGATGAGGGTTCACTTGGGGACTAGCAATGGTTCTTGAGTGTCGTCCACGTCCAGGGTATAGACTCGGGTCGCAACACAGATAATTAAATCTTTGATTGTTGATCCTTGCGTATATTAATTGTTTGTAGACCTTGAACAAGCGAAAAGAACCCGGAAAAGGAGGATTCAAGTGCCTTAGGGGATTCAAGCTTGGTTTCGAGGTAGGTGATGGTTTGATTTGATTTTTGTGTGATGTATATGGGTAATTGATTCATTGTAATACGTGTATGTATGTGAGTGTAGCACTATTGATCAAACATAATGTAAATGAGTATGAATGAACGATTGTATGTCATGAATCAACCCTTGATTGTATGATTATGAGAAAGTACATTGTGTTTGTGAATGTGGTATGATGATGGGAACGGGTGTCACATTTCGACACACTAACTTGGATCGAGTGCCACGTTTCAGCGCATATATTGGATTGGGTGTCACGTCTGAAATACTAACTTGGATCGGGTGCCGCTTTTCGGTGCATATATGGGATCGGGTGTCACTTCCAGCACACTAATTGGGATCGGGTACCACGTTACGGTACACTAATAGTTTGGGTATGGGTTCCATGAGAGGGCCATTGAATTGGGTTCCGTGAGAGGACCATTGAATTGTGTTGTGTATCTACTTGTGATGATTACGTTCATATCTAATGGTGATTGATATTTGAAGACTGTTTGTTGCTCTAAAATGATAATCAATGTGTGTGTATGTATGTATATATATATATATACATGTCATGTTTACTTTGTTGTGACTGCTTATATATATTTTGCTTAATGGGATAGTCGCGTGATTCTACCAGTACATTGTGGTTGTGTACTGATACTGCACTTGCCTGTTCTTTGTTGAGTACAGGGCATCTTCAAGCGGCTATTGACAGACCTCAGTTAGATGACTTTTGAGTGTGACTGGATTCAAGGGTGAGTCAATTCTTTCAGGCTGTCATGGATCTCTCTTATTTAAGTCCCCTCTTTTAGGACTCATACTATTTGTTTATGGTGTTTTGTTTAGGTTTCGATGTTGCACCCCTTTTCTTAGACTTGTTAGTTAATCAGAGTTTTGGTACAATGACTTTCAGGTTCTAGAGGTTGAATTTCCGCATTAGTTATGTTTCGTTGTTTTAGTTGAACCCTTGGAGTTTATGGGGACTCCATTTTTATTGTCATTTAAACCTGCTTCCGTATATTTAAATGCCTTAGTCTTGGTTAAGTTGTTTATGTCACGCCCCGAGTCTACATCCTGGGCGGCACCGGCACTCGGAGACCATTGCTGGCCCCAAGCGAACCCTTGGCCTGGCTTTCTTAACTCAGCGGAAACCTAACTCAACAGAATAACTTCATGCAAAGCAAAGTCATAAGACAACTTAACTGATACAAATCTGGCAAACAAGGCACCTTGGGTCTCAAAATAGAATACTTACATATATGCATAGATAAGAGACTCAAAACTAACTGACTGACTGTCTATGAAGCCTCTAAAATACTGAGATGGATGTTGGGACAGACCCCGCAACATCCTAATAGAACAAAACTAAGTACACAAAATAATTGAGTCCTCCGGAAAACAAGGAGGCTCACCACTGACTCTGGAGTGCTCAGCGGGATCAACGACGTGCAGGATGCTGATCTGGGGTACTTGTATCTGCATCGTCATAAGATGCAGGCCAACTGGCATCAGTACATGGAATGTACGAGTATGCGAGCTGGAAACTAAGCAACATAGGCTAGAAGGAAATCTGGAAGAAACTGAAATAGCTTACCTGGCTCAACTCAACTCAACCTGACTGACTTCTTTCAATATAAGGCAAGTTTTAAAACAAGTGCGATATAAAGAATGACTACCTCAAACATGCTATAAACTCTGTGTGTATACAAAGATACAATAAGCCTGAGATGTATATAGAAATACAAATGAACTGATGTATATAAAATACAATACTTTATGTGTATGAAAATACAATAACTGCTGTGGGAGTTTCTCTAACCAACAACCATCACATGAGAGCTATAGTGATGATACAGCGATCGACCTCACGCTGCCAGAGCATCTTATACTCGGCCAAAGGTATAAGACCTGAACTGCCTAATGGATCCACTAGTCTATCTGGAAAAGGATTCATCCAAAAAGTATGATCCTTTTCTACCCATGGTGGCTAACATGGTTCTATAGGGGCTGTGGGTTCTTTGAACGCTCCCCCAATTCGGTGCTCGATAATACTCCCAAAAATGTACTGGCTCTTATGTTTTTAAAACATATTTCTTCCTGCTGATATGAGATAATTACTCAAAAACTAGCCCGAAGGCTCTTTTGGAAATCTCAGTTTCCAACCTTGTTTAAATGTAAAAACATTTCTTTAAAACTTCTTTGGGAATACATAGTTCCCTAATAACTTTGAGAATGGACTCAACTTTAAACTCTTTACTCAGCTTGGAACTCTTGACTCTTTACTCTTTACTTGACTAGCAACTTGAGCCTTAGAATGAAGTGAAAACGTTCAATAAAGACTCTCGAACAACTTTGAAAACTTACTTGAACTAACTTCTTAACTTTGCTTGACTTGACTCTAACTTCTCTTTAACTTGATACTAACTCGCCTTGAATTGAATTATGGATTCAAGATATATGATCACACGTATTTGGATGAGTTCGGGATGTTTAGAAACACTTTGGGTTGTTGGAAACAACTAGGGAACATAGGTATAACACCTAGGAACATGCATGAGAAAGCATGGAAAGAAAGGGGAGCATGGCGTCCTTGGCGCTCTGCAAGGCGCTGAGCGCCAGCCCTTGAAGGTCAGAAGTCACCTGCTGGCGCGCCGCCCCAAGGGCTGGACTTCAGAGTCCCCTTTGGGGTGCGCAGGCAGGCGCGACGCGCCAGTCCCTTCCCCAGAAAACTCGACTTTTCTCCCCTTTTTCTTCAACTCTAAACCATCCTTACTTCAATGGATTTAACCCCAAACACTAAGGATCATCAATCTCTCAACATACAATAGATTACAACTCAAATACACAACCAAATCATGTCCCACAACCAACAATAACTTCAACAACACAATTAACAACATCAACAACCTCAACAACAACAACTTCAACAACATAACCAATCTTTTCTCAATAACAATGAGTTGGGTGTGTGGGGGAAAGGATCAACCCACACTAAGAACTCACATACCTTGATAGGGATCACCCTCGACGATTTCCACGACGGAACTTTGACGGAAACTCCTTGATCTCCTCTTATTCTTCTCTGCTTTCTCTCTTCTTCTCTTCTTCACTCAAAAACCCTAATTCTTTCTCTTTTAAAATGGGATAAAAATTATCCAAAATCAGCCTAACACCCAATATAATCTCAAAAGAAATGGCTAGGGAAAAGACCAAAATGCCCTTAAAATTTCCGGACGGATTCCCTGCCAACTACCCAACTTTCAATGGCCATAACTCGCTCATACGAACTCGGAATCGAGCAAACTCGGCGGCGTTGGAAAGATCATTCCACAAGATTCACAACCATAACTGGAACTACTCCTAACTCATCCTGATCTAGGAGTTACGACTGCTCAAAGTTGGCCAAAAACTCACTGATTTCCACACTTAGCCAAATTTTCCAGATTTTGAACTTTTCCAAAAATGACTATTTTCGAATTTCCAAGTTTTTTTTTTCATAGTTATTTCAAATTGCCGGATGTTACAGTTTAGTTGAGTTGTAGTAATGGTTCTCCCATCGGAGGGTTAGTGTGGGTGTCTATCATGACGATCTGGGTCATGACACAATCAGGGTGCCAAAATTCTTAAAAGAGATCGGAGGGAGCTAAAAATGTGAAGGGTGGTTGAATGGACATTCCTTATCAATAAAAATTATGTTACTTATAAGTTATAAGTGTATATTTAATTTTACACACATTTAATACTAGGAAAAAATTATGCACATCTTTCAATGAGTTACTAAATTTTATAATCTTAAATATGTCATGTAGAATGTTGGGTGTAAATAATAAATAAATATAAAAAGTGGTTGTTAATTTTGAGGGGTAAAAGTGAGTCATTACTACGGTAAGAATATTTTTTACCCCAAAATCATACGATGGGTGTATTTGATTCATTTCCAATAGTTGAAGAGTACTTTTAATATTAAAAAATAAATAAAAAACTCACCCATTTTCCAGAATAAATAACATCTAACTGTGTCGTATCGAACACACCCTAAAAGTGTCCTTCAAAAAAACTTAGATATCAAATCTTAGAATAAATGGTGGCTTCAAGACACACTTAAAGTGTTATTCAATAATATGTTTTCTTAAATTTAAATGACATTCACTTTATTCTATGATACTAAAGCTTTATATATTCTATGATACTTTTCTCAAAAGATACATTATTTCATGTTAGTTATATAGGTAGGCTTGCAAACCCAAAGAAAAATTTATATATAGTCATATATAATTTTATATTCTCCATCTCTCATTCTTCACCTTCATAAAAGTTGAGCAAAGAAGAATTTAAGAAGAAACTCAAGTATACTCCAACAAGTCCATTTTCAATTTATAAATCAAAGAGGTAATTATTTTTAAATGTTTTATACATTATATATATTGCACTTTAGCTTTAACACATGCACCCTTCATATTGTATTAATTTATGCTTAATTTGCTACTCATGTTACATTGTTTATATACTTATTTATATATTAGGCCATTATGTATAGATTCCTTCCTGGACTTTTTATTTTTTTAAAGATCGTAGTCTATTTTTTAGATGTTATGACAAGACATGTATATAGAACTCTTTCATAAAGCTAGTAATTTAACAAGAAAATTAAAATTAATTTCCTTTTTGCTTTGTCTTCTCCTTTCAAATCAATTCTGCAATGATTATATTAATAATATATAAATTAAATTTTAAAAAAAACAAATAAATTGATTTATTTTTTTTAGGAATTAGAGTTGAAGAAAGAAGGATGACACACTCCATTGAGATTACATCAATAGACAAACTAAATTACACTGCTTTTATATATCTATATATATATATATATATTTGTTTTAGATTATTTTGTTAATTCAACTTGTTGACAAAAAGGATATATATGCATCATTAATTGTTAAACGACAAAGGTATTTATATGCAACACTTTTTTAACGAAAGATATATCCAACCGAGATCACAAAGTTGAGGAGTATATTTGCCCTTTGTTTCTAATAAACGTTTTAAAATTTCTTACTCTTTTCTATTACAGATAGAAGAAGGGAGGAAAGTGGATCATTTAGTCGACATAAAGGAAAGAATTGATGAAATATTTGAAATTAGACAATTCATCTATTCAATCGTGTACCATATTCAAAGTAAATGTGTGACAACATGAATCAAACCCAGCTGTATATACATCAAAGATGGTCGCTATTGGTTCGATTCGGTAATTCAGTTTTCAATATTTTATGCCCAATCCCAAAGAAAACTATGCAATATTCCCCCGTTTTAGCTCATTTTTCACCTATTAAAAAATATATAATATAGTTTAGTTATTGTTTAATAACGGTCAAATATCTACACTCCAACACACACTACCAGCTAACCCCATGCATAGTGCTCATCCCTACACCCTCACATCTCTAGCCCCCAAGCCGACCTAAATAGTGCTGTAGATTTTATACAAATACTTTTACACACGCGCGCGCACACATACACACACATATATATATACTAGATAATATTGCCCGTGCTATGCACGGGCCCAATAATATAAATGGTATGTTTTGGGGCTAATAACGGAATTTTTAAAGTGATTGTTTGCGTGGATAAAGAAATAAGTTTTTTTATCACAAACATGTACTTTCTTTGATGCTATTTAAGGCATAATAATACTACCCACATATAACATTTTTAAAATATTTTATGTTGTCAATTATCATGATTTATAGTATCTTTACGATAGATTCACTTCAAGAATCAGTGGAATTTTTTGTATTTTTTTTAAAAACATATTTTTTGTTGTCAATTATCATGATTTATAGTATTTTTACGCAATTTTTAAATATAAAAAACACTAAAAAAAAATAAGACAAATAAATTAAAATGGACCCAATATATGTTATTTTTGTTGTCTCAATTTATGTGACACAAATAAAATTTGGAGAGTCATCCAAATTTTCATATTTTTTAAAAAAATGTTTTAAGTTATTAATTATTGTGGTTTATAATATTTTTATATAACTTTCAAATAACCTACATTACTGGTCACTTTGTCCTAATTTATGTGATATGGATAAAATTACAAAATTAACCCTTTTAAAATGTCTTTTAGATATTTTAAGTTGTTAATTATTATTATTTATAATACTTTTTTGGTAATTTTAAAATGATATGTGTTATTTTTTCTGTCCCAATATATGTGTGTCTGATAGAATTCTAAGAGTGAACCTATTTTATTATATAGCTTTTAAATATTTTAAATTGGTAATTATTGTAATTTTTAATGCTTTTTAAGTCATTTGTAAATGATATAAGTTACTTCCTTTGTCCCATTTTATATAGTATAAATAAAATTCCCGAAAGCAACTCAATTTTTAATATATTTTTTTAAATATTTTAAATTATTAATTATTGCGATTTATAATATTAAAAAAATTAAATAGAAAATGTACAAAACTTGTATCAGCCTAAAAAATGACCACGATATTTCGAATCCTACAGAAAGCAATAAGGTTGTACGTAATTTTTAAATACTTAATATATATTACTCCTCTTGTCTCAATGTATGTAGCATAGATAAAATTTCAAGAGTCAATCAAATGTTGTTAATTGTTAAGATTTACAATACATTTTACATAGTTTTCAATAATTTCACATTAAATAATACATATTACTACTTTTGTCTCATTTTATGTGACATTGATAGATTAATTTTAAGAATTAGTCAATTTCTTTTTCTGTGTTTTTTTAATAAATATTTTAAGTTGTCAATTATAAGATTTATTGTATTTTATACATAATTTTTAACAATAGATTAATTTCAAAAATCAATCAAATTTTTTTATATGTATTTATTTTTGGAATATTTTATGTTGTCAATTATCATGATTTATAGTATTTTTACGATAGATTCACTTCAAGAATCAGTGGATTTTTTTGTATATTTTTTAAAACATATTTTATGTTGTCAATTATCATGATTTTTAGTATTTTTACACAATTTTTAAATATAAAAAACAGTAAAAAAAAGTAAGACAAATAAATTAAAATGGACCAAATATATGTTATTTTTGCTGTCTCAATTTATGTGACACAAATAAAATTTGGAGAGTCATCCAAATTTTCATATTTTTTTAAAAAATTATATATATATGTGTGTGTCACAAATGGAAAAGTCTCAATCTTAAATATTATATATTATACTTGGACCGAAACTCCCTTTTATTATATAGTAGAATAGAAAATATAAATATATATGTGGGCTCTAGTAATTTCACATGTCAAGTTAATGGGTAGCTTCAACTCCTACTTATATAATAAGAGAAAATATATATTATATATATTATATAGTAGAAAAAATCATAAACTCCCTCTATATTATATTATATTATATTATATTATATATTATATTATATAAACTCCCTTATAGTAGAAAAATAAATATATATTATATAGTAGAAAAATGATTTATTATATTATATTATTATATTATATATTATATAGGGAGTTTATGATGGGACACATAGAATGTCCTATCATAAACTCCCTCTTATATAATAGTAAATAAATTAAAATGGACCCAATATATATTATTTTTGTTGTTTCAATTTATGTCACATAAATAAAATTTGGAGAGTCATCCGAATTTTCATATTTTTTTAAAAAATGTTTTAAGTTATTAATTATTGTGATTTATAATATATATATATATGTCACAAATGGAAAAGTCTCAATCTTAAATATTATATAATATATTTGGGCCTAAACTCCCTTTTATTATATAGTAGAAAAAAAATATAAATATATATGTGGGCTCTAGTAATTCTACATGTCAAGTTAATGGGTAGCTTCAACTCCTACTTATATAATAAGAGAAAATATATATTATATATATTATATAGTAGAAAAATCATAAACTCCCTCTATATTATATTATATATTATATAAACTCCCTTATAGTAGAAAAATAAATATATATTATATAGTAGAAAAATGATTTATTATATTATATAATTATATTATATATTATATAGGGAGTTTATGATGGGACACATAGAATGTCCCATCATAAACTCCCTCTTATATAATAGTAGAACATATATATATATATATATATATATATATTCAACTTATTTATCAAACATTAAAAACTAAAAGAGACACTCACTTATTTTTCTGGAAAAAAAAAAATCGTCGTACCAAACACACTCTAAAAGTGTTCTTCTTCAACTTAACTTGATAGCAAATTTAAGAATAAATGGTGGCTTCAACACACACTTAAAAGTGTTATTCTATGATATGTTTCTTAAATGTAATGTCATTATACTTTTCTCAAATGTACATTATTTCATGTTAGTAATATATATAAATAGTACTCATAGAAGTTTATATTCTCCATCTCTTATACTTAATTCCTGAAGAAACTCAAGTACACTCCAACTAGTCCATTTTCAATTTATGAACAACAAAATAAGGTAATTTTAAAATGTTTCACGCAAAGGATTTTGCGACAATTATTTGACAGCAATAATATAAATGTCGTTATATTATCTAATACTCCCTCAAATTGCCATTAATTTGGGATGCATATCTTATGTAGGAATTAGAGTTGAAGAAAAAGGGATAGCACACTCCATTGAGATGACCTCAATAGATGATCAAATTCCACTACTTCCTCAAACTGAAAATGTTGATGTCTCTCTCGACTGTATAAAACAATTTTTTCCATTTACTTCGATGTAATTTTAGGTCTATCTCATGGTCCTAACACATTCACTAGTCTTGGTTTTATCATATGCATCGATCTTTACAACATTCATCGTGTGAATGTGTTGAATTTTAACAATGAGTCTTATTATAGATAGAAGAAGGGAGGAAAGTGGATCATTTAATCGACATAAAGGAAACAAATAGTCACGATCCATTATGGTCAAAAACAAAGAAATCTATAAATCAAATCTTTGATGAAATGTTTGAGGATTTGGACTATTCATCTATTGAATCGTGTACCATATTCAAAGTAAATGTAGGGCTACGTGAATCAAATCCAGATGCTTATACACCAAAGATGATCTCTATCGGTCCTTACCATAAGAAAAATCCTCAACTTCATCCAATGGAAAAGCACAAACTATTATACCTACGAAGGTTTCTTCAACAAAAAGAGGGGCTTGATGTGGAAAGTTGCATCAATGAATTGAAGGAACTGAATGAGGAAGCAATAAAGTGTTACGAAGATATAGACGAGCTTGGCAATGATAGTCAATTTTGCCAAATGTTATTGCTTGATGGTTGTTTTGTGGTTGAGTTTATTCGAGAGTACTATGAAATGTGTCTGCAAGGAGAAGAAGAAATTATCAATATTAAAGATTGTTACATATTCAGAGACTTGATCTTACTAGAAAACCAACTTCCTTTTTTTGTCCTCGACAAGCTTCATCACATGACAAAGCAAGATGATGATTTACCATTGGCAATACTGGCGATTAATTCGTTTACTTTTTTCATTGACTTGTCAAAAATGACCCCTAAATCCTTTGGAGAGATAGAATGTAATGCAGAAAATATCAAACATTTACTTCATGTAGTACACATATTTTCTATGTTATGGGAATCCCGTGAAAAACTCAAAAGATAGCATAACATGTCATACGGTAATGCCAAATGCAATAGAGCTTTTCAAAGCTGGAGTTAGCTTCGTTAAAGAAGACGACCTTGGGGATAACACAAATTTATTTGATAGTATAAAGTTCGAGAATGGATTGATGACAATACCTTGTTTTCAAGTTGAAGATGATACAAAAATCCTCCTGCGAAATCTCATTGCTTATGAGCAACAATCAATTGATGTACAACCAAAATATTTCAGTGATTTTGCAACTTTCATGGATTATCTTATTGACTCGGATAAAGATGTGAATTTGCTTCGCCAGAAAGGAATCATAGAGAATTGGATAGGAGAGGACAAAGAAGTAGCTAGCATCTTCAACAAAATTGGAAATGGAGTCTCTATTTATTCCAACTTCTATTACAAAGAAGAATGCAGAAAAGCAGTTGAACATTGTGAAAAACCATGGAATAGAATGAAGGCAAATTTGAAACACAATTATTTTAGTAATCCTTGGGTAGGAGCTTCAACTGTGGGGGCCATCATACTTCTCATACTCACAACTATACTGACTATACTAGCTTTCACAGGTTCCATTAAGAAGTAATTCTCATAATTGTCTCAATTGTAGTGTTTCCTCACAATACATTGATGAGCTTATGAGGTATTCATGTCCCCCTTTTGAGTTTTTATAGTTGAATGCTAATTGAGTTTATTTCAAGTATCTATACATGTTACCTCCTACCAACGACATGTATCGGATAACTTTATCCACTACGTAAGCCAACACATTAAAACCTTCAATATAGATTAGCCCTACCCAAGCCACAATGTGGATTTTAGCACTCGGGGTGATATTTTTAGACATCAGCTGGCCATTTGGATATTTTGGGGGCAGGGTTAAAGTTCAAATATTCCAACTGAATTTCTACCAAAAACGTTTACCACAACTATATAGCAGCTACTCGATGTTCGACACCTCTCTTAGGCACTTGAGCAAAAAAACAACTAATGAACATGAAATGTATATATATATGATAGTTGAACATGAAAAAACAACTCCAAATGTGCTTTTGCTAGATCACTCAAATTAATACAAGTCAAATCTTTCATATCAAATCAACCTTACATGTTATGAACTGGAGATTAAAGCAGCAAGGTTTAAGCTTGGCTTGGCAAGGTCTGAGTCTGAAAGGGTGTGCTATCCGTTGCAACTCTTAATCGTCTTCCCTTTCAGGTGGAAGACCACAAGGCAACAGCATTTTCTGCACAAGCACAAATACAGGATTGTGAGTAATTGTAGAAGACCAAAATCAAGGATGCATACTCACAGAACATCATATATTCAAAAATAAATTTGTGATATTCAGGATGATTCTGTCTTCTACGTGAAACAGCTAAGGCCTCCATCGACACTGAAATATTCAGGAAGTGGTTGGCCTTCCAGATTAGTAGCTTAAAAATTATTGCATTCAACAGGTGGTCATGCAAACATCCACAAGTGGGATTATGTCGAGAATCCGACTAGCTTCATGACAACTGCAACTGCATGTCTACTGTAGCCTTTCCGAAAACGTATACAATGGGGAGAAGTCTCCTTTCTTTATATTTTCTGAACAACCTCTGTCCGTTGAAATTTTTTAAGTGGCAACATAGCAAAAGAAGTTGTGTTTAACAAGGTATAACCTCTAAGAATAACAAGAAGAGAAACAGGTAGTCTAACGGGAGCTCTACATCACAGTAGTTAAGACTTTCACAAGATAGTCATTTTTCAAAACTTCTACCTGAGGAAGGTTGTACCACCTAGTATATACTCACAAAAAACTCTATTTTTGAATACTTCAGTCAAAAGGACTTCATGTTTTCTTCCTTTCCAAAAAATGTTCCTTCCACATTAGATGTAGCTACCCTGTGTTACTTACTACTAGAGTTCATATCTTTCTGTTATCTTGATAACTTGATGATTTCTAACAAACAAGTTGACTATATTTAGTTTTTTTATTATTGAACTTCATCATTTATACCCTTAATATCAGCAAACATGGATATGTTTGTTTTCTTGGGCTAAAAACTAGACAAAACTTCCATTATTAATCCAGAGAACAAACACTTAACTCATGACTCCACACAAGCATATGAAAATGCAATAAATCCATCTGTTTTGATCAAAACCAAAAATGCTTTCTTTTCCCAAAAGTAAAAAAGAAAAGAGAGCAAACTATACAAAAAAAAAACATCACTTTGTTTCGACACTCACGGAATGAAATTCCCAGGTACAACTACACAGAAAATGAAGATGAGTACCACAAAAGAGTGCAATACAGCATAAAAGGTCGAAGTGTGCGCATTTTGGGTCACTAAGGAGTGATAGACTTGCGCATATGTGACAACCTTTTTGTAACGATCTTTCTAAAGCTATTGCTGAATATTTAGTTACTTAGTAGCCTCAAATGAGTCTTAGTCTTTATAATTAGTTACTTACTAGCCACATCTAAGAAGCCATCATTCTTGAGCATCCTTTAAAAGCACAATGTAACACATGGTAGTCAAATCCTAGGAAACCTTGCATTGAATGGCTAAATACTTTCACTGGAAGAGGACTTTAAACAAAAAAGGGCATCAAGAAGTGCTACAACTTGTTCTGCAATGCAAACTATAGTCTTAACATCAACGCAGCAACTTCCATTAACTAGTTGGTGAATAGAACGCAGAACTGTACACTAAAAGCAGTTAAAAACCTGCCTTATCCAAGCCAGCATATTAAGATCTAAAAATCAAAGTAACTGCAAAACAAGATAAGCATCGCTAACAAGCACAAACCTGCATAAAATTGTAGCGCTCTCTTCCAATTGATTCATTTTCTGCAATGGCAAAATACGCCAACATTGGGTAGTGTCCAACATAAGATGCGTAACTGTCACGCTGAATGTTCACTGCCCACTCACTAAGACAAATAAATAAAATCCAAAACATCAGTATCTCCAAAGTTATTAGACTAACTCTAAACATAGTCAATAAATGTCAATCAGAGATTATAGATAATCCACCTACAAAACCATAGTTAGAATAAAGAACCTCAATTTCAACGAAAGCAGAAATAGGTAAATTACAAACATGCCAAAACAACATGTAACATCTCGTGATTCAGCAGTTCATAAAGAGGGCTCTCTTTCCTTGGAAAATCATTTTCTAGAAATGTGACATCATGATTCAATTTCAGTAATACTTCCATCTTCCGATTCACTAATAAACACATACTCTTTAGAGAGTTCTGAGTATCTTATAAAGATACACTTCTTAGAAGTCACTTTGTTTAATATGTAGGTTGCAGTCAATAACGCATTCTCCCGGAAGGAAATGGGTAAATTTGCTTTCATGTCCAATAGTGTTCTATTCCTCCTTTCTGTTACACCATTTTGTTGAGGTGTGCAAGGAATAGTTAATTGTCTAGCAGTGCCTTTTTCATTACACAATTCTTCAAATTGTCTTGATATATATTCACAGACTTCATCGATTCTTAAGGTTGTTATCCTTTTGTCTAATTGATTCTCACCTTCATTCATATATTCTCTAAAGTCTAAAGCATCCAAGTGCTTCAGATTTATGAGAAATCAATAGAAATAACCAAAAACACATGAAAGCATTCAGTGCTTCAGATTAGACTTTAGAGATGGTTACAAACACCATTGTGCTCAGAATGGAATGATTAATAATTAGCTCTAAATGCATATTTGGAGAACAAAGGTGCCTACCAGGGTGATTTGCTTCACCTAGTTAGCTCTAAGGGGATATGTCTCACTCATGAAAACTACTGCAAGAGGAAAATTGTTCTACTAAACAGATGCTACATGTGCCAGCAGTATGCAGAAAGTATCAACCACTTTTCCCTTCATTTGTTCTATTGCAAAGGAGATATGGAGCCTCTTCTATTCTATTTTCGGTCTGAAATGGGCGATGCCACAAACATTAAATCCAGTGTTAACAAATGTGAAAAACATCAAATAGCTCTAAGGTCCGTTGGGGCTTTAAGCGCAAAGCACAAATAAAGCATGGGGATCTAATGAAAAAAGGCACAAATGGAGAAAAATACAAATATTTATGTTTAGTCCAAGACTAATAATTACAAGCATGAATAACAAATATATGGACAAAGAAATTGAAAAAAAAATAACAATAAAGTAAGTGTTAGAATAGGAATAGGTTTATACAATCCTATTAGAATAGGAATAGGTTTATACAATCCTATTAGAATAAGAATAAGTTTATACAATCCTATTAGAACAGGAATAGGAATAGAAATAGAAATAGGAATACTAAATAGTATCCTACTTGGTAAAGGATTGTATTCTAGGGTCTATAAATAGGGTCTCAATGTAATAATGTAAACAACAACAATTCAATAATATTCTTTCCTATATTTCTCACATGGTATCAGAGCCTCTACGATCTTGGTAAACGATCAAAGTGATTCCGCTGCCGGCGGGCGGCTATTACTCATATATGCCGCCCGTCTGGCCAACAATTATGTTAGCAAAAGTTGGGTCACCATGTATCTTTCCGGTGACTATTTTCTCATATTTGATTTATTTAAGCACTGTGCCATCATTCCGGTGACTACTTTCTTATATCTAACTTGTAGCACCGTGCCATCTTTTCAGTGACTACTTTTTTATATCTAATTTGTGTAGCACCGTGCCATCATTCCGGTGACTACTTTTTCATATTTAATTTTTGTAGCACCGTGTCATCATTCCGGTGACTACTTTTTCATATTTAATTTGTGTAGCACTGTGCCATCATTCCAGTGACTACTTTTTCATATATAATTTGTGTAGCACCGTGACATCCTTCCGGTGACTACCTTTTTTTGCATATCTTATTTGCGTAGCACCGTGCATCTCTCCGGACTACTTTTCATAATTAATTTGTGTAGTACCGTGGATTTTACCGAACTACTTTCTCATATCTGAGTTGCATAGCATCATGTCTTTTTAGTGACTCCTCAGATTTGATTTGCATAGTTCCATTCGTCTTTCCGGTGACTCCCCAAATCTGATTTGCGTAGGGTTGTGCCATCATTCCAACCATACCTATATAATTTCTCTTTTTCATTAGGGTTGTGCCATCATTCCGACCCTACCCATATTATTTCTCTTTTTCAATGGGGGTCATTCCATCAATTCGAACTATCCTATATAATTTCTATTTTCTAGTTGGGTCGTGACATCATTCCAACCCTATCCATATAATTTTATTTCTTAGATTGTGACCACTTTTATCCATCAAATCAATACTCCGGCATATAAGCATGTTCCGGCCAATTTTTCGGTGACTTTCTTGTTAAATATTGACACGTCTATTGATTCCAACATGATCCATACACTTTATACTAGATTTTGAGCACTTCCGGCGACCGTTGCATTGTGAAGAAGTCTATATGGAGCAACCACCTAATTTGTTGCTCAGGGGGAGTTTAGTAGCCTTGTATGTTGATTACGTAAGTCACTCTATGGTCTGAAATAGTTTTTGCAAGCTTGGTTTGGGAAGTTCAACACTGTAATTTTATCACTTTCTGTTTTATCGGCATTATGCATCAAATTCAGTATTTCATGAGAAGACCAAGCCCATTGAGATTGATTGTCAAATTTGTGAAGTCGAGTGATCAACTTGCAGATATCTCACCAAGCCCCTCATCGGTCCTCGTGTTAATTACATTTGTAACAAGCTAGGTACATGAATTGTATGCACTAGCTTGAGGGGGAGTGTTAGAATAGGAATAGGTTTATACAATCCTATTAGAATAGGAATAGGTTTATACAATCCTATTAGAATAAGAATAAGTTTATACAATCCTATTAGAACAGGAATAGGAATAGAAATAGAAATAGGAATACTAAATAGTATCCTACTTGGTAAAGGATTGTATTCTAGGGTCTATAAATAGGGTCTCAATGTAATAATGTAAACAACAACAATTCAATAATATTCTTTTCCTATATTTCTCACAGTAAGATTTTAATTGTTTAATGTCACCTTCATTGTCAAGGAAAAGTATTTCTTAGAGGCTAGATGAGGACACTGAAGCACACATTAAACGAGACAAAGCACTCAACCGGGCTAAAGCACGCTTTAAGAGCACCTTTGAGAACACTGTTAAAGTTAGCCTATGAAAGCTAGTGTTAGTTAGTGTTTTAAGGGAGTTGACAAAGCCATCAAAAAGATCTGGAGAACAATACCAGTAGTAATATTTTGGTGTATTTGAACAGAAATAAATCAAAGGTGTTTCCAGAGCATCTCAACTCCAACCTACTCCCTCGAGGCTAAATGCCTTAATCTTTTCAGCTAAAACTATCTCACCCCTATAAATAATGCAATTTCTTTCGAATTTCATTACGCCTTAGTATAGATCCACTTGTTATGAATCTAACTACCTATTTTCGTCTACTTTCTTGCATCTTTTTATGCCTTCTAACAAATTCCCCTTACTTCATCAAAAACAAAAACTTACAATCGAGTCAAGTCGGCATGTCCTGTTCCAACGTATTTAGCTTGCAAGTGCTCAAGCTGAGAGTTGATATTGAACCTATCACTAGCCTGCATGGAGAAATTAAACACACTTTAATCACATATTCATCCAACAAATTAACAAACAGAAAAACATTTCAAAGACACACTGAACAGGAAAAAAAAACTAGGGTTTTGGAAAAAAAAAACAGGTCTTGGTGGAAGATAAAATAAACAAATTTATAAATAAATTGAAACTGAAATTGAATTTGACGAGTTTAACAAACAACAACAACAACATATCCAGTATAATCCTAACGAAGATAGAAATAAGTAATCGAAACTGAAAATATGAAATTGAGGTTAATAATTTATGAATTTACCTGCATTTTTTGCACAGTTGAAAAACAGAGAGCGATGATTTAGTATTGTAAAGGACGGAGGAAGGGTTACAGTTTCGCCATATTTATATAGCTGGGCTTTATTGGCGGCAAACGGGTTGGTTCATAGAACAATCCGACCCATTTGATCATAAAAATTATTTTATTTTTTTCGAGATAATTTTTTTTTATTTGAAAATTTTAAGTTGAATTAAAAGTTGTATATCAAATTTAGAAAATAACTTATAAAGTACTTTTTTATATTTTAGATAAAAAAAAAATAACCCGCTAATTAATAATTCATTATTCCGTCGGAACGGCCGATAGCTGCTTAGTCTTATCCGAGAGTTTAATCTCCTTACTCCTTACTGCTTTTTTCAAAGTAAAAAAGAAGGGGGTCGATTTAGGCTCCTTCCAACTATAATTTATCTAACCCAACCAAAATCTAGTTTTTGAACAAGTTGTTTTCTTGTTTAATGACTTTTTCTTGTGGCTATGTTTATGCTTTAAAAAGATCATTATTGTGTTACTAGAAATTTTTATTAAAATATTATATTAAAAGTTTTTGGATAATATTTATCTAGTTCATTATAAAATGAGAATTTTGTGTCAAACAAATACCGAGTAATTCTATACAATATCCATCAAAATTTAGACAAATGGGAAAAAACAATTACAAAAAGTTGTTTACAACTCTAAAAAATAAGACAAACAACACCAATCCCATAATTACTATTGTTGTAGTTATCAAAGTGTTTGGGGGAATCGAATAGCTAATCTTTAGGGATATGAATAATAAATGTCGCAGAACTATCAAGTGTTTACTTTTCCCATCAAATGTTTATCGAAACACGCTTCAACTATCGGTTGTTCACTTTTCCTATTTGAAACATTACCATCATTCAGATAGGAAAAGTTGTTAAAGTGAACAACTGATTGCTGAGGTGTGTTTCGATAAACATTTCGTGATAGTTAAATTAGGAAAACTCACACAGTTGATAGTTCAACAACGAAACTCAGAAAATTGAAATACTTTAGGTGTGTTTTTGACCCTTCACGTCACCTTGCAACAATTAACCTCCCATGATATCACAAAGATCTGGCTGTGGTTTAGCAAACTCACATCCTATTGCAGCTTGCAGTTATCAACTCAAAATATTTACCAAGTCTCGTAAGGAAGTGAGTGAAGTACTCTGGCAACAAGGAGTATATTTTCAGAAGCCTATTTTGTCATTACCATATGTGGCTTCTTGAACAATAAGCTGATTTCTGGAGTGTCGTTCCTCGAGTAAGAATACGATTTTATTGAACCCTATGGTGGTAACATTGCAGAAAGTATCCGTAAAGAGGCACTTCATCCATATATACCAACTGTAAGTTTTCCAATCCTTATAATCTTTCGTCATGATACTGAACTGAAGAAAGCATCTTTAGCAAGGGCTTCTACCGAGCAGCTTAAGCACTACAAAGAGCTTGTCACCTGAAAGCCAACTCGTATGGCTACAGCAGATGGCTAATGACCTATCCTTATGCCAGCATAAACGCCAGCTGCTGGCCCTGAGCTACGCGGAGGTCTTGAAAAAGAACTCAAACAAAGTTGAACCAGCATACTGTTTTTTTTCTAGCACGATCACATTGCAGAATCTTCTATTAGTCACATTTGCTCATTACTGCATGGCAAAGTGGGACACCAAAGTGGATAGACTTAACTGCATCGACAATTACCTCCATTCCTATTTGACGACTGCCTTTGACAAGGACGACATCACCACTATTTAGATAATCGGTGATTTTAGAAGCCATCTGGTGAGCATCAGTAGTACACACCAGTTTTGTATCTGGCCCAAAGTCTATACTCTCAGCTGCACGTACAAACCTCATTCCAACAAGTGCAACCACATCAAACTGAGCATCGCAGCAACTCTGTAGCATCAACTCATGAAACTTGAATTCTGTTGGACCAAGTTCAAGCATGTCTCCGAGTATAGCAACTCGTTTACCTTTGCAGTCAATGTTTCTTAACAAGTCAATTGCAGCTTGAGAACTGGCTGGACTTGCATTATAAACATCATTTATTATTGTAATCCCATTCTTGGTTACTTCAAGCTCTGATCTTCGGTGAACAGGTATAAATCTGGATAAGGACTTTCCAGCTAGAGCAAGAGGAACGCAAAGAGCACTAGCGACAGCAGCAGCTGCACATGCATTAACGGCCAAATGCAAGCCTGGACTGGAGATTATGAATTTAACCCTGAATTTGTATCAACATGTCAAATAAATAGAACTGTAAATACTAGTAAATAACAGTGGATCAATTGTTGTAATGAATAACGCAAGTTATTTGTGTTTCAGATTAAAATAGCCTAAATGAAGAAAGGCATTTCCTTGATAAGACAATTTCTAAGGATATTTCGTCAACCTAAGTTCTTTAATCTGTGGTAGTACTGACCTTGTACATTGAAAATTACATAACATATCTGTTTTAAGAAAGTAAAGCTCATTTTGTTCAAGAATCGAGTGTAGCGCTAACAACAGAGGTAAGAATTACAAAAGTCTCTTCTCTATTAGCTATGAAAAGAGGGGATGGTGACTTCTGTCGCACTTTATATCTAATTAATAACATCTAAGTCACACCAAAGAGACAAAAGATGAAGGCCTGCTTGTATAAGCCCTTCCCGATAAAGAACACAAAAATATATACAATTTACATCAATAACAGTAAACCATATTTTTACAACAATTTGGAAAATATAACAATATAAGGGGATTATAAAAGTTTAGTATTCTGAAAATGTTCAAACCAGGTTGTAATAGTTCAAGTTTTGAGCCAATGCAAATAGCATGCTCTACAGAATGGTTGGAAAAAGGTTCTGATGAACTTACATTTCGTTGAACCCCTCTAGAACAATTTCTACTCTGCGACCTCCGTCTATGATTTGTGAAGAAACTAAACGAACATCACAGCCCAACTTTCGACCAAATACCACCTTGAGCAAGAAAAGAGAAAATGAAATCAAGAAATATAACCAAAAGTAGACTCCCGAGCCAAGCCATCATAGTTTCACAGTATATAAAGATAAAAAGCAACAGGATTCATGTTTTTCGGCTCTTATCTCCTAATATAGAACTGTATCTAACAAATAACAAGGATGTAATGAGCTAAGTTGCTAGGACTCACCCGTGTCGACACGACATGGGTGTGGCATCCATACCAGATTCGGTCGGTGCTGGACCAAATCCGGTATGGATCCCACACCCCTCACTAGATGCACATTAATGAGATTTACTATCAAAAACATCTAAAATTGGAAGAAGTGCTCTCTGTCCTTTCATATGCAAGATTCAAAGTAGAAAATTTCATTTCAAGATTACCTACCAATACTAGAATGCAAGGAAAGAACAGTGGTATCTGCATCGCATGTAACTCTTATCAGCTAGTTCAGACGCTGAGAACTAATTCAGTGACCAACACAAAAGAAGCTTGATCACAAACAGTGGTGGAGACACCTTGTATCCAATCAACATCCCCTTCGCTGAAAATTCACACTGTTTAGATAGCTAAATTTTCTTTTAATGTATATATACTACATATGTTGAATCCCAGCTTCACCACCAACCACAAAGAATATCAATATAAAGAACAATTTAAAAAAAACTAAACAGCAGTCACCTTCTTAACTCCAACTGGAACTGGGAGGCTCATGACAAGGGGATCATCACCATTCAATACACACACATCCCCTGGCATTGCTTCTCTTAAAATCTCCCCTTTCGCCACGGAAACCTCCTCCAAGTTGGCAAAATTCTCCAAATGTGCAGCATTCACATTTAGAATCACCCTTACATCTGGTCTACACATCCTGGACAGCTCCAAGATTTCTCCTTTCTTGCTCATCCCCATCTCCAAAACCCCAAACCCCACATCCCTCGACATCCCAATAAGCGATAATGCAACCCCAATCTCGTTATTCCAGTTCCCTGGACTATAATAAACAGTTCCAACACTCTCCAAAGCTAATGCCACCATAGTCTTTGTAGTGGTTTTACCTACACTTCCTGTTAAACCAATTAAACAACCAGTAAACCTGTTTCTTGCATAAAAACCCAATCTTTTTAAAGAACTCATAGTGTCACCTTCTACTTGTACAAACCCATTGTTCCAACCCTCACAAACCCAGTTCCCAATCACTCCAACACACCCTTTTGTGGCCAATTTAGGGGTAATGAAATTGTGGGCATCAAAGTTTTGCCCAACAAGAGGGAGAAACCATTGTCCTGGTTCAAGGGTTCTGGTGTCCGTACAGATTGTTCCAGGTGGACCCCACTTGATGATTTTGCCATTAACAGCCCTGACTATCTCTGAAATGGTCCAAAGAGGAGAATTTGATGAAGAAGAAAATGTAGCTTGAGGAATCAAGATTCTTGGTCTGTTTGGTAAAGTGAAAATGGTGGTTTGGGGTTTTGCTGGATTTGTAAGTTGAATGGTCAGTGGACTCATTGGAGCAATGGGAACAAGACAGCAGAGAAATCTCTGTTTTCTTCAACAAAAAACAGTTTCTATACATAAATCTGCCCTTTCACCTCCAATTTGGATATGCATAACTAGACACACGTATTCTATTTGGTGTCCTACATCACAAGTTGCATTTTACGTGACGTTCTAGGTGTATTATGCTAGGTAAGACGTGTATAAATTTATTTAACTCTATATAATTTTAAGTGTTTACTTATGCACATAAAAGGTCAAGTTAAAAGTCATATTTATATATTATGTTTCTTTGTCGGAGAAATATAGGTTTTTCACATATTGTACCTTGTGCATATTTGATTGTACCTTGTGCACATTTGCTTGTACCTTAAACTGGCTAAGTATTGATTTCTTTTAGGTCTTTCACCTCAATTTATATAGTTAACAAAAAAATTGATCTTTGATTTATAACTGAATTTTTTATTCATACCATATCTCATAGTATTTGTTTAGATTATATACAAATATTTCTTGAATAGAATTTTTTGCTTATGCTCTAACACACAAGAAATAAGTAACAAACAACTTGTTTTTCTGGAAAACATTTTCACCCTTATTTTTTCGGGTCTAAGGATCAATCTAAAATTTTAACTAAGTTGTAATCTATCACTTTTTCTTGTGTAATGTGGGTATAAGAAATTAAAAATGCAAGAAAGGAAGACGAAAGATTCATTACAACAACAACAAGGATATACCCAGTGTAATCTCACAAGTGGAATCTGAAGAACATAGTGTATACACAATCTTACCACTACGTCGTAAAGATTCACGTTAATATAATCTAATATTATATTGCTCTTACCACTGGATCAAAGTCTTGAGTGAATGCTTAGGTGACATTGAGAAATAGTATTATTCATGCACCATTGAAGAAGATTGCATAAACATGAATAAGCACAAGACTCTTTAGTTTGCCTTTGTACACTTATTGTTTCTAAAAAAAATGTCACTAATGTGTAGATGTGTGTTTCATCGTAAGCATCGTTGGGCTCGTGTTTACAGGTGCACCAGTAACCACTGCTCCTGGAGTTGGAGGTTGGACACCGTATGATTTGTATGGTGGAGAAAGATTCACTGTTGTACCATCTGCAGAGGTGGATGTAGTGCTGAACTTATGGTTTCATCCGAAGCCAGTAGTAGCTTTGGCTCGAATTTTGTATGTGTTACAAAGTTACCTAGATAAGTACCCAGAAAATCAAGATTGGCTGTAGTAAAATCCCAAACTCGAATCCATAATGTCCAAATCCTGAATCTGCCTCTGATCAACTACGTTAACAAGTGGTCCTGTTACTGGTTGTCCGATGGTCGTTGTTCCATATATGCCAACTCCAATGGGAGCAATTGGTGCTGTTGGAGATTGTTTGTTGGATTTTCCAGAAGAACCAATTGTTTGGCCAGTGATTGGAACTTGAGGTACTGAGACATCTCCGTTGTTAACACTAGTAATGTCATGTATACTTGTTCGTCTTCTATCCTTGTTCATCGAGTTTAAACGGATGAAATATTTTTGGGCATGACTGGCCACTTGCGTAGGAGTTCTTGTCACAACAAAGTTTCTTGAAATGCTTCGCCAATCACCTTTCCCATATTTTTCCAGTCCAAGAAGGAACAATCTGCATGCCAACAAAGATGCAGCAAATGAAGAAAAAGTCAGTCAGTACAAAATATCGGAAGGATGTTAAACGGTATCTAGAATGCAGAAGATTTCAGTAAAGAATATGCATCTTCAATTATTTTCTGTGCAACCGTGGTTCTTACGGCTAACAAAATGAGAAGTCCAATTGCTACAAAACAAGATCCAGTTTCAGGAATTTCAAGAAGTACAACGCGCACTTTAGGATGAAAAAGGTGAATCAAGTGAAAAACCATTGCCTGATTAAGATGCAGGTAGCTTGAATTGGACAAAGAAAAGCTCTAGGGATTAGGAAAAGAAACATCAATCCGTAATCGGCTAATTGTTGTCTTATGCATAAACATAAATCTATAATCTTAACATTAGACTTGCGAAAACCCCTGAATCACTTGGAATGTTTCTCTATCGACCATATCTCCCATCGAAAGAGTACTTTCTGAAAGTGACAGCAGGACAATACAGTTTAACAAATGTCTGGCAACAGCTTAGTTAGTCCTATGACTTCATGAAGTACACCCTCATAACGACAGTCGACAGTCATTACCTTTCCAAGCAAAGAAAGTTTTCGGCAGAAGGAGCATAAAGCTAAGTTTAATAAGATTATTTATATTCACTGAAACATGAAGGGAAAAAAAGTACCACTACACTATCCTAAATGACATGTAGCAACCTCAAACACAAGGTATGAACACTTGAGTTTCTTACAAATATACTTTCTTTTCTTATCTTTTGAGGAGAAATCAATAGTGTTCTGACTTACCCGACCCTAAACCTACCGGATGATGGTGGAGGTGATCGACCACTTGAGCAAGCCTCACTTGTTTCAAACAAATATACAATAAATAAGCTTAATATTGTACTGAAATAACTGAAGTTCAACGGTTACTGACCTGTGCTCATCCTCCGTCCAAGCAACCCCTTTCCGCCGGTCCTGCTCCAACTTAGTAGATTTACCTCCATCATTTGACTCACTGTTTAACCTCCCTGAAACCCCACTCTTCTTGCCTGTTCTTTCACCACCACCATCATGGCACAAAGACCTGTCAAAAGAAGAATTGTAGCAAGGCAAAGGAACATAACCAGACTCGATCCGGCTCACATCATCGAGTAAAATTTCATAATGATTCTTAATCTCTTGTAAGGTTTTCCCTTGAACATCAGCTGCAATTTTCTCCCACCTATCTACACAATCCTCAGGATAAGTTGCTAATGCATTTTCAAATGCTATATCTTGCTCTCTGCTCCAAATTGAGCATCTTGAATTATCTACTGTCATTCTTGAATTCACTATCAAGCTTTTTCAGTGAAACATTTTAACAAACAAGTACTATGCATTCCCATAGAAAATCTTGAAAATTCATTTCTAAACACACATATATATACACCATAACAACAACTATGCCTCAGTTCCAGCTAGTTGGGATCGACTATATGAATCCGATTTAAATTTATCTCAAGTCAACAAACATTATACTAAAAAAATATAAATAAAAAGTGTATATGCAAAAATATGATTAGAAACAACGTATTTAGACCAATGAGGTAAGTGATAATAGAAACAAAAGGGTTCCAAAAATAGAAAAATATACAGTTGAGCAACTCAAATAAATACTATTGGGTACCACAACTTTATTCATAATTATTCAAAATTTTGACATTTTTGGATTGGTGACCCTATTGATTAAAAAAGGCACCAACTTTATTGAAAGAAAGAGAAAAATACTACAATAAAGAAAATAGATATTACCTCCGTCTACTTTAAATTGTCATGGTTTCATTTTTTAGAATCAAAAATAAGTATTTAGAATAACATTTTACGATGTATTTTTTCATCATATTGATATGTAAAAGATCACAATTTATAGTATTTTTCATATAGTTTTTGAATATTTAAATTTTTTGTTTAAAATATCGAATTAATGTAATTTAATTTCACTTTGTAAATTAATCACATTGATTTTGAAAAAACGCAACATGACAATTAAAAGTGGATGGAGGGAGTAGTTTTAATAGCTATATTGTTGGTACTTCTCAAAAATGATATGGTGGATGTTCATGTATTTTTAAAGGATCTATCATAATTCAATGGTAACTAAGGTTGTGGATTTCGGGTATTTGATGTTTATAAACGAAATAGATAGCTTTAATAGCTCTTTTGTTCGTTCTTTTCAAAAATGATATATTGAATGTTCGTGTATTTTTAAAGAATCTATTATAATTCAGCGGTAATCAAGGTTGTCTATAAAGGTTGATGAGATTAAATGAGGTTATTAGTAGAATAAGCTGGGAAAGAGTGACTAAGTGAAATTTCAGTGGAGTTTTGAAAGAACTTAGGCATGAAAAGGTTTGAAGTGGCTGGCTGAGTTGTTTAATGTCATTTTTAGGAAATGAAGATGCTCGAAGAATGGAAGAGGAGTACGATGACTATGTTGTGCAAGAGTGATATTTAGGATTATAATATTATAGGACTAAGGACTGCATACACTCTATCCTCTTCAACAGTGGCAGATGTTTAGGACAACAAATATGTCCAAAGAATGAAGTTGTAGTACAATGACTACGTTGTACAAGAACAAAAGTGATATTAAGGTCCGGCTCACTATATTCCCAAAAAAAAATATAATATTTGGAATTTAAACTTGACGTGAATTTTAAATTTTTCAAACCACTAAGTCAATCTCTACTTTATATTTAGCGAATTCAGAATCTCTATATATGTCTTTAAAAAATTACCTTATATTTATAGTGTATGTGTTTTTAAGAGGTTCGGATGAACACTCAGTGGGACCCTAAAGTTATTCTTATTTTCTAGACTCAACTCATGAAATTATATTGAATATATTATCGTAGCTAGATTAAAGAGAAGTAAAAGGGACCGCAATGAATGAAACCAAGAAAAAAAACCAAAAACAGTATTCAAATAATCATCAACAGGCAAAAATCCCATGTTGATAACAACTGTTTTGCCAGTAGGCAGTAGTACAGGCCCATAAAGAGCAGTATTTTTCTTTCTCCTCTTACTGCAGTAAAACTAACCTTTTCTTTTTACAGCCAATAGACAGTAACGTCTAGTGTAGACATGGTATGGTATATATCGAATTATTATATCATATTGAAATTTTTAATATCGTAGTTTTGATATTATGGTATACATTTTTAAAAAATTTGATATTCGATATGATATTTGGTATTTAGAAATAACATATTGAAATATTGAATATCATATCGAAGTATATAACAAATATGCAACATAGTATGATATAATTGAGACCTTTTTTTTTGTATTGTTGAAGTCATAAAACTCTATTATACGAGTGAATATTAGTCGAAGTTGAATAAACTATGATTATCGATTTACCATACCATAAAATATCGAAACCGAACTTCAAAATACCGAATCATACCGCATTAAATTGGTATAGTAATAATATAATAATAGTTTTAGAAACTGAATACTGAAATTACCGTATCGAAATTTTAAATATTGTCTCATACCATATCATACCATGTCCATCCCTAGTACCATCACTCAATAGACATTGAGTCGAAATTTTTAATTTTGAATTTCAAACAAATTATTTTTACATACTAAATAAATCTTTTAACACAACAAAAGTGAGGTATAAGTGAGCCGCCCACACACTCACCCTAGTGATGGGAGTTCAAACCCCACAGTACCCCCTCCCAAAAAATGAATATCACGAATGCGAAATTTAAGTTAAAATTTATTGAATTTGATTGCATCCGTAATTATTATTTATGTATCAATAATAACTCGCATAATGGATTTCAACTTATTAAATTGATGATATATAATTTGTAAATACAAACAACTTTATGAGAGTTTACCCAATCAAATAGCTCTTGAAACAACTTTTTTTCTGAAGATTTGGCCATGGTTATAGGTGCGCGTTTATCTAAGTACTATAGGCTAATTATTAAAATGAGATTATTATGGTGAATTTGAATTATGTTATCAACGGGAGATAATTGGGCGAGTCATAATGAATTAATACAATAATTGAGTTAATACCCAATCTAACTCAGATTTGCATGCATAAAAAAGGGTTGGTTAAAATGGATTAGATAATGAATTATATAATGGGTCAAGACCCAACCCAATTATTCAATTTTTACCAAGCTTAATTAATTTTTTTGTTCTTTTAAACTATTTTAGTATCTAATAAAATTATTTTTTTCTTTATTATGACTATATATAACACATCAAAAAAATTTTAAAAAAGTATTTTAAAAATTGTTTGACAAATTTTCTCGTTAATCAATTTGAATAACATATCAATCGATTTTTTAACGAATTAAACTAATAAATAAGCGTATCAATAACCTATCCAAATTTAAACGGATTGGATGAGTTGGATTTGATTTTATTACCCTAGTTACAGCTATATATGAACATATTGGAGTGTGATTTTGAAAGGTGAAAATAGTTCTAGAAAAGTGGACCTATCCCTATTGAACACCAACTTGCAATAGAGTGACAACTAATAGGATGATAAATTAGTTAAGGACAAACAACAACTATATCAAAACTGAATTCTGTTGCCCCATTAATTTCTAACGTAAACATAACAACTTTTTTTTATGAGGGATAAAACATTCACGATTTCGAGAGAATGGATGTATTATTATAAAATAACTGATTTAAAATATAATTTTGATTGATTTGATATGTAGATTCTTAATATGAATTTGTTGAGCTTTTAAAATTATAGGTTTAAAATTAATTCTTATCAATTTAAATATGTATATATTATGTATCAAGGTATTGAGATCAATTGAATTCATTATTTATATGTTATATTATCCAGTACTACTAATTTAAATATACTATTCAAGTTTATCTTTATTTGAGCTCTCGGTGCATGTTCTAGTTGAACCTAGAAGAGGGATGTTAGAGTGTGAATTAGAAGTCCTACATTAGTTAGGAAATAAACTAGTAATTTGCTATTATGAACTTAGAAATTATTTTTCTTATGAATTAATTATTGAGATTGAATTACACTCATGCACCGTATCTTTACTATGTGAATTCATTAACGAGGGAAACTCTCCATTCTACCATAGAAAGCCAACCTTTGAGTATCACTTTTTTTTTTAAATAAAAAAGGATACTTATATTAAAATTAGCTAATGTTTAACAAACTTGCTTGTAGCAGGATAGTTAGAGTTTTGGGCCATTTACATAGTTGTTAGAAAAACTAAGTTTCCTAGAGTACGTAGTTCCTAAAATGTCTGCGTATACTACTTCCTTCGCAAACACTGGAGGAACTACCAAAAAGGTTGGTATTCCAAAGGCTTCGCACTTGAGTCCTTCCCTCCTAAGCCTTCTGGTCTAGGGCTATTTCCCACAGCTCCATCGGTGTTGAGCTTGAACCTACATGGTGAGGGAGGTTTGCATTTAACTTGGATGGTACATTTGGTTTTACTAGCCTTATGCTAGAGAATGATGAGTTGAAACTCAATGACTTGGTTGATCGTATTAGAGAAGGATACACTTTTTTTAACTAATGAGGAAGAAAGCAAAAATAATGTACATAACTTTTTAACTATTTAACGAAGACAAAAAGATTTACGTTTAACAATTTTTTTATTTTTTTTTTTATGACAAGGGAAACCCGCAGCCGCTACCCTTTGGGTGCGCACAGGGTAAAACCCCCCGCTCCTATGCAATAGCTCGCAAACCACATAGGAGAGGCAACCCGCACTAGGCAAGCCCGGTGCGACGAGCTCGACCTAGAAGGCAAACCCCTTGCTTTCGCTGGCAAGGGGTTTCGAACTTGAGACCTCCAACATGAAAGTCCAAGCCCAAACCACTAGGCCACCCCGAAGGGTCTACGTTTAACAAATTTAAATGATCAAAATTGTATTTAATAGATTATTTTAAACTATCACAAGTCCATTTCATTATCGTCAATTGGCTTCAAGTTTATCTCTTTATCCCATGTTATTGAATTTTTTACTTGTGCAATGACACAATCTATTTAATATTCAACCTAGATGTATAAAAAAAAAAAAAAAGCAGTTAAGCAAACATAACTATAATTTGCATTAATTACAATTCAAAACTTACTTCTAGCTATAATTACATTCTCTCTCTCGCCTCTCTCCCCTCTCTCTGGAATCTCGTTCGCCACTCTCCTCTCCCTGCCCAATCTCTCTCTTGCTTCTCTTCAGCCAATCTCTTTCTCACTTTATATAATTTGTGTTTGTGTTTGTATAAAGCAAGAGAGCCGGGATATACAATTCTTATACACTTATAATTATACAAATATCAATCTTCTCATGCTCAGTTCTCTTTTGCATTTCTCTCTCGCTTTATACACATACAAATTATACAAATACAATATATAATTTGTGTTTCTATAAAATGAGAGAGATTTGATATACAACTACAAATGTTTTAACTCGATTCAATTGTATACAAATTCAAATTGTATGCAAATATACAAATACAACATATACATATAGTTACATATATATACAATTATATATCCGTTATACATATACCATTTGCCTCTCTCCACTCTCTCGCTCGCCTCTCTCTTCCCTCACTCGATCTCACTCGCCAGATATACAAACACATATGTATACCGGTTACATCTATACAATTATTTTGGCAGATATACATATATAATTCGCCTCTCTCCGCTCTCTACTCTCTCTCGCTCGCCTCTCTCCTCCATCTCCCAATTTCTCTAGTCACTCTCCTCCTTATAACTTGTAGCTACGAATCGTAATTAACAAACTATAGCTATGGAGCATAATTATGCTATTTTTTAGTAACTATATGTGAAAATTCCCCAATAAAAAACCTCATATAATTTCACTTTTGACCTTGTTATTATCAATGTATTCTAGTTCTAGTTCTTATGATATTTGCTATGCATATTTTACCACGAATAAACAAAATTATGCATTTTTCGTCCTTTATGGGAAATACATGATACTTAGGATTTTTCTAGCATTATCTTACTTTCAAATATTGAATAACAATATAAATTTAATACAACATATTAATAACTGAATAATTATGCAGTTAATAATCATCAAATTTGTAAAGATTCATAGTTAGATATAGTGGTGTTCACATGTAGGTTTGAATCAGTTGATGGTCAAAATCAAAACTCAAATAGATCAAAAATGTATATATATTAATTAACTGAAAGTTAAATGTGCTTAATTAAAATTTATCAACATTTGAAGGTCTAAAAGTGCTAATTTCCCCAAAATAGAACCCTTTCTCTTCTCTTCTCAACTATACAATATTTACTCCAATAGTTTTGGGCAGTGAGACTCTGAGATTCGCGTGGGAACGAAAAAAAAAATGTTACAACCAACAGACGGCGGTTACACTAACGGGTACCACCACGACGGCGCCGTCACCGGAGGTATCTCAGGCGGTCATAGAGTACGCAGAGGCAGCCGTGGCAGGTCACGTGGCCGTAGAGGTGGTGGTAGTAGTGACGGTGATGCTAGGGTTTCTCAATGGCAGCAGCATCACGAAGATGAGGAGGAGAGGGAAAAGCCTACACCTCCTTGTACGGAGTTCGATACGGCATATTTTAATTCGTATGCTCATGTTGGCATTCATGAAGAGATGATTAAGGTATTTATGACATTACGGATCTACTTCACTGAATATGTGTATTTATTATGTACATATTTGCCTATTGAGTGTGTAGGCATTGCGATAATGAATTGAAATAGGATGATTGAGTTGGAAGTGTTCCACCGGAGTGGATATACCATATTAGACTGCGTTGGCATGTGTACTTGTCTACTATATACATTCGGAAGAATCAGTTTGTAGGGACTGTAATGTTTTGAGGAGCTGAGCTTACAGGATTACTTGGCTATACTTGTTAGTAAGTTAGACATACATTTCCAAGAATTAAGATTTTAGAGAGTGTAATGTTTTGTGTAGCTGAGCTTACAGAGATATAGGATTATTTGGCTATACTTGTTAGTATGTTAGACTGGGTTGTCATGGATACATGTCCATATACATTCGCGAAAGTCAGTTTTTAGGGAGTGTAACCGTGCGGGAGCTGAAATTATGGAGTCATAGAATTAGTTGCTTCTTTGCATTGCTATAGTCTTGAACACTACGGAGCTGAATAGTGTGATTCAAACTTTATAATCCCTCTGTTGCATTTTATTTAGTATGATTATGAGATGAAGTGAGCTTAAAATAAGAGGTATTGCAAATTCATTTTACTGCTTGTATTTAGGTGAATTTAATTATTTGGCTTGCATTTGAACTTGTATTTCCCTTTTCCATTGTGTTTATGCTTTCAAATATATCTAGATGTACAAAGGACATGTTAATTTATGGGTGGAACTCGCAGGATCGTGTGCGGACGGACACTTACAGGAATGCAATTTTTCAGCATCAAAACTTCATTGCTGGAAAAGTAAGTCGACTATCTAAATAATTCTTTGTGCCCCAAATGAAATTCTAAAATTTATCAAATCTCACATTGTATTTCTACTTAAGTCTTTCATTGTTCTTTTGTATTTTTTTAATAATTTCATTACATAGTTCAACCAGTCTCGTCCATGCCTATGGTATAATTAAATTTACATTTTCTAGGTTGTCGTTGATGTTGGATGTGGCACCGGGATCCTATCTATATTTTGTGCGCAAGCGGGTGCAAGACGAGTAAGATATCATTAAGTCCTCTTTAGCTGAAATTTCATCAATCTCAGTTCAGTACCAGAGTGGAGTTATTATTTCCATGGTTCCTTTCAACTTTTGAGGCAATATTATGAACTTATGTATACAAACAAATGGAAAAATCCACCCAGCTATTGCTAGATTACAATATGTTCTAACTACTAGAAGTGCTCTGAATAGTCAATGTGGAAAATTGCATCACAGTCCTTCCAGTTTAAAAGAATATTGCAACACAATCCGTATTTGTCACTGGAATATTAAAGTGACGTAGATGTCTGGGCTATATTGCAGTCAACACTTCCCCTACCTTCGTTGCATGCACATTCTTCTTGGTACATAACAGTGCCAAATTCCATCTATTGGGCACCTGTGTGGTGCCAAAGCATGTAAAAGTCAGCATATGTAAGAACACGTAAGAGCTATATATTGTATTCCATTTTCAAGTTTCATCCTGGAAGTCACACAAGTTGATAGACGATAAAAATATCTTTCCTTGCTCCATAACTTAAAGTTTGAACAAACTGTCGAATCTACGTTTTGGTGAACCTTCTCCTTATAAGATTCTTTGCTCCTTTCCTATCAAATGCTCCAAAATAAGTATCTCTGTATAGACATCCAAGATTTTGGTTTCTACCAAAACAACAGGTGATCCTGGATTGTTTAAGGAATAATGAGTTTTATTTTCATCTACAAAAAAAAGGAATTATGAGTTTTATACATCAAAATACAGAAGAATGGGTACCCAAGAATTATTCATTTGATCATGGTGATGAAATATATGATCGATTGTTTCTTCAGTCTTCTTGCACAAAAGCAGCTATGGCTCATTTATCCTCTCTCTATTGGTTTAGCTACTATGACAGCGTTTTAGATTGTTCATTTGCTTTTGGGAAGATCCATGTTTTTTTCTTCTTCTATACAATAAAGTTGCATCTTTGATGTGTTTTACTTTCTTTCTACTCTGGTTTTTAGTGGACCAAGTGAAGTCATGACCTCTTCTTGATGCAATCTGAACTTATTTGCGTGCTTCAATTGGTATTCCCTTTAATTTGGATGTTCCAGATATAACACTTATTAGGCAGATGTTCTTTTATCCCAGGTGTATGCTGTTGATGCAAGTGATATAGCTGTCCAGGTACTTGTTTCCTTCTGTTAGAGGATGTTCGTTGAAGCTTTTTTCTATGTAGTATTTGTATTCTAAATGTGCCTTAGAGTAATACTTCCCCGAACATTTCTTATGGTTGATGAGTTCTGAGACAATTGACTGCTTCATTATGGTGCTTTATGATGATGTTGCATCCTTTACAAAGGCTTGCAGGACCTTCAAATACTCCCTCTTTAAGTTAACTTTCTTTTTGACAAGTTTGTAAAGAAGTTTTAGTGAGGCAGCAGAGGACAATGATGGTGCATGATGTTGTTCCACTACTTAAAGATTTCAAACACTCACGATTTAACTCATTGTTTATCAGTAGTCTAACAGGGTGGTAAGTTCTCTAAAGATCTTTAGATGCCTTATAAAAAAAGTCTCTCTAAAGAACTTCCAGTTGTCGAAACGAAGACAATTTGTGCAGTATGTAGTTGTACAGCCAAGGACTTTTCAAGGGAAGAGTATTTCTTTTCAGTTTTTGTATGTTGGTAGGGTGAAACAAACATGAGTTTCATGGATAGGCTGCACAAACTGTCCCATGGGAGGACTACCGGAAAACTGAGAATAGGCGGAGTGATAGGTGTCACTTATGAGTTTGAAGAGAATGGACTGGCATTTAATGTGCAAAAACAAAATGCTTTTGACAGAAGTGGAATGGGGTAATTCAGTTGCAAATATGCTTGAATATACATTGATATGTGAATTATTCTAGGACATTTTAGCTGATATTGTAATTCAGTTTATTTCTCAAAATTTAGATGCATGACTAAGCAACGGCCGATTGTTTATAAACACAAGCATGGAGCCATACCTTACTTTGGCCTCCCGCTAATACTTCTTCATCATTTGCTTCATCAAATAGTACTTCCTAATTTTAGCTCATGAGTGAGCATTGCATTCCATAAGCAAGCAGACAAATTCTTCTTATAGAAAAAGAAGCAAACAAATATTCGTGGGCGCAAAATATTTGTTACTGCACACCTTTGTTGTGTCAACTGGGGTATATTACTGGGATATGTTGATTCGTCATTTTCCATCACCAGATTCGTGTCAATTTGACATGATGTTGTTGTCAGTACGGTAAAGAGCTGATCTAAGTCTGGCGTTTACTTTGAACATTAGTTGAAACTAAAATGATGGAGAGAAGAAGAAGACGACAACAAAGACAGAGAAGAAAGAAGATAGAAGAAAATAAACTTAGTTAGACATGAATGTTTCTTCTCTGTCTTTGTTAGAAAGTTATAAATATGAATGTTTTTTCACTTCTAGAAATGTTGATACCACTTACAAAAAATCTTGTTTATGCTGCTGATTTAGTTCACTCTAAAAATACTATTACATTAATTTTCTTTACTTCCAATGATGCCACTTAGAGCGAACCTTTGAGGCTTTGAAATTCCTGCAATTGTCTATCCCTACTAAAAATGTGTGAACATTATTCAAACCATAATAGATGGAGGGAAACACTCTAGTAGCTGGACATTCTTAAGATCTCTTCCACTGTCTTTTTTCTACAGGAACTATGTGAAATAATTGAACTTGAATTTCATTTTACATCTGTTTTTTATGGTTCACCAGGCGAATGAAATTGTGAAGGCAAACAACTTATGTGACAAAGTTATTGTTTTGCATGGGCGGGTCGAGGTATGTTATAGTCTTAACATTTGATTCTTCTGCTGTTTTTGCAACTTAGAGTTGATGTTATTACCATTGGACATTTGGCTGCTTTTGATTGCTTAAGTTGTATGAAATCTACCTTTTCTTAGAGCGAAGTGAAAATCCTTAAAATTCAATTCATATGTACGTAGATGGGTGCATTAGCAATATATGTTAACCGAGATAGAAGAAAACATGTAGTAATAAATTGAAAAATAAGATAGTTGGAGAGTAAAAATAGAGACACTGATAAGGGAGACTAGGCAATGCTCGACTACCTACTAACCTTCTACAACTAATCCTCGACCTCCAAATCCTCCTATCTAGGGTTGTGTCCTTGGTAAGCTACAAGTGTGTCATGTCCCGTCTAATCACTTCCCCTCAATATTTCTTCTGGCCATCTCTACCTTTTCTCATACTCACCACAGCCAACCTCTCACACCTCCTCCTTGGGGCATCCATGCATCTCCTCTTCACAGGTCCGAGCCATCTCAACCTCTCCTCCCTCATCTTCGTTCATAATCCTATCTCTTCTAGTATGTCCACACATCCATTTTCAAAGTTGTCATCAATGGAGATGTTGTCATTTCTAACTTTGTCGTAATTGAATCTCTTTATTATGGATGAATATATCTCTTGTTATTTATATAGATTTGAGTTTGGTGACTAATGACTATATCATACTTTTTGGTTAGTTCAGGATGTTGAAATTGATGAAGAAGTTGATGTTATAGTTTCAGAGTGGATGGGTTACATGCTGCTTTATGAGGTAATACCATACAGACAGACACATTTCAATGCTTCTCTTATAGACATCTATTGAAAAATTGCTTCTCTTTCGGGATAAGACTGGGCACTGGCCTGGCACCAAGGCGTGCCTACATCTAGTTTGGTCTCCACATGGTTTACCTTTTAAATGTATTATATGGGATTCCATGACTTCTCAACTTTTCTGTTTCTTACACTGCATGGAATATGCTTGTCCTTGCAGAGCATGCTGGGGAGTGTTATCACTGCTAGAGACCGCTGGCTGAAACCAGGAGGTCTTATTCTTCCATCACATGCAACGGTAGTTATACTCCTTTGCCTAATTTATGTGTGCTTTCAAATTTATTTGGGGGTTATCTTCTGTGTGTGTTGTGCGTGTGTATTATCCTTCTTTTGCATCCTTATTTGGGTGAATAGTGTGTCTGTATTATCAGAATTAGATTCATGCATTTAATAGTTATGTGACAGATTCCAATATTAGTATTTGCTTCATATGTTACTCATAGAGGAAATCCCGTGCTGATACTTACAGTGCCAAGAAGTAATATGAAGCAATTGTATTAGGAATGGTGATCTATTCATTTAGATTAAGATGAGAAAAGCTCTTAAAACCAATTCTAATGCCTACTGCATTGTTCACCTAGAACAAGCCGGAAGTATCCCGGAGTTTGATGATTATGAATGACCTTTGCTTTTCCACCACTTAATGATATGAAAGAGTGACGCCATTTTAATCTCCGTTTCTTCTCTCTGCAGCTATACATGGCGCCTGTGACACATCCAGACCGGTATAGTGAAAGTGTTGATTTCTGGCGTAACGTTTATGGAATAGACAGTGAGTATTTGTTGTACAACTCATGGTTATCTCTGCTGTTCTTCCAGCAAAATCATAACCTTGACGAAGTGCTCTCTCTTAAGAATGCAAATTAGATCCACTTTCTTGTGTTTTATTGGTTGAGGATATCATTATTTTGTTCAGCCACTTTATTATGTTAGACATGTGAAAACTCTTAAGATTTGATTTATGATATCATTATTCATCGAGCTGTATATAAAGCTCAACTCCTTTTGTCCAACCCTCCAGTTTATTTTCTCTTCTCCATCGTTGCCACACATTTGGATCCCCACATCAACAAGAACATGCTTAATTTTGATGAAGAATACTCTTTTCTGATTGAAACAAAATTATTCTAGTTCATAGCACTGAGTGGCTACATTATCTAGTCACCCATCACTTGCACTAACATAGGACTCATCATTAAATAGCACTGTTTCTCAATGACCTTTCTTGTACAATGGTTAAACTTGCTTTAAATCTTAATGTCTCCAGACTTGCTGGTTTGTATACCATTTTAATTCGTTGGACCGTATCATCTTGAGATTATACGGTTGATTCTTTATTTGTTATCGTTGGAACTGCTGTTTCATTTATTATCCTCCCTTATCTAGTAAAAACGTGAAAGGCGTTATCGTACTGATCACACAAAAAAAAAAGTGTTATCTCTGTGGGAGAGCTGTATAGTGCACATGGACCTTAAACTCTGTGTGAGTGGGGTAAACAACCCTAAAAAACAAAGTTTAGTTGCTAAATGCCTATGCTTTTGATTATCTATATTTGTATGTGTTTCCTCTTTAGATTTCAGTTGGAATTCCAATTTTTTGTAGTGTCTGCTATAATGCCGTTAGCAAAGCAGTGCGCATTTGAAGAGCCATCGGTGGAGACAATTACTGTTGAAAATGTTTTGACATGGCCACAAGTGGTTAGTACCGGCAAATTCAATTATTTTTGGGTTTCATATTGCAAATTACTATCTGTGTCAAAAACGACAACAACTGTGTCTTAATCCAAGCAAGGGAATGCTTCCTGGTAAAGGAGCTATATGAAAGAAAAATTTATATGATTTAAGTTAATACGCAGATCATTGGATTATTAGATTCTGCGGATATATGTTTGTAATCTGGGATCATTTGATTGTTGCCCCAAAGTCTGGATAAGTAGGACTACATACTTGAGTTATATGAAGTTTGAAATTCCCATTGCTGCTGATTGAGTCTCAGAGGTGTTGTACCAGTACTGGCTTTTTAATTTTCAGATTTCCACCCTAAGGGGTGGGGTAGGGTTGGTGGAGAAGGGGATGAAAAAGATCATTGGAATATAACTCCTTCTGATCAAGGGGAACTATATGAAACAATTCGTAGCCTTTTTATGAAAAATAAAAATGCATAATCTAAGTCGATAATCATGTATGAAGAAGGGTCAGTCTGTTGCTCAATCATTCTGTCCAGGTTCTGTTGGATAGTCACACACAGCATGAAGAGCGCAGAGCTGTAGGACTATATACTAAATATTAGTGATTAAAGAAGCAATTATAGGTTCATGAAAATTGGTTGCTCGGAATAAACATTGACATCTATTCTTAAGGTGGTGAATCCTCAAGAGGAAACAAAAATATTTTTTTCCTTTCCTGTTTGGGCTTGTCCTTTTGAATGAATAGCATGTCTTTCAAAACTACAGGATCATGTAAGATTCTAGGGATTGTGAATAAGGTAAGTGATCTTGCTTTGTGCTCATGGTATGGATGTTTTATGAATTGCATCATTCTCTGGAGTCTTCACAGTTATTTTAGCAGACTTAGGGTGCTCTTGAGTCTCAAGTATGGTCTGATATTTATATCAAGATCATCAGGAATTTAGAATTTAGAATGTCATGGGTTTCTGTGCCTTATGCTCAATTATTTCCTCTGGCTCTTTGTATTTTATGCACTATTATTGAACTCATGAGCCTCCCTCATTTTAAACTCATTTCCCTTCAACTGTATGGCAGGTGAAGCATGTGGACTGTTATACAGTGACGACTCAGGAGCTAGAGTCCATCACATCCAGATTTAAATTTGAGTCAATGATGCGATGTAACTTCTCTCTCCCTTTCCAAATAAACATCGTCTGAGTGTTGTACACGGAACTCATGGGTTTCTTTTATAACACCTGTTCTTTTTTTTATATAAGAAAAAAATAGTGGGTGGGAGATGATTCATGCTTTTCTTCTTTTAGTGTTGGTAGCTTCTTCTTTAATTTTCTAATGGTCGTATGGCCTGATTCTATTTTTTTTCAGCACCCTTTCATGGTTTTGCTTTCTGGTTTGATGTGGAGTTTACTGGCCCAACAGTATTTCCTTTGAATAATGGTATGCGGCCTTCATTTGTTGAGCCTTCAAACAGTAACATGACGGAAGGCAATCAAAGAAAGAAGCGTCCCAATCCTAACGACGCCCTTGTCTTGTCAACTGCACCAGAGGATCCCCCAACACACTGGCAAACAGGTTCTATAACTACCCCCCCCCCCCCCCCCCCCCCCCCAAAAAAAAAAAATTTGGGTGCTCTCTGTATTCTACTCTTTGCTTTTGGTTCATCGGAATGAAAGGCAGGCTTAGAAAAGAGTAAACTGATTACAATCTGCATCCAATTTTGTCATCTGATTTTATAAAATCTACACTAGGAATTGGACAAATATACATTTTCCTCTGTACTAGTCTTAAGATGGACCAGGAAATACATTCTGAGGCCATAAGAAATATGTTTGCTATCGTCGTAAGAGGCTTGGAGCTTCTGTGCCACCTTTTTTTGTGCTAAAAGCTGAAAATGTTTTCTTGAGAACTCCGAAGATAATACTGTCAACATTAAATCTAGATGTATATTTTTGCTTAGATTTTGGTGCAACATGGCTAATGATAATGTAAATAATACCATGGCTATAATTGATTTTGTTATCTCATCGCACTCATTGTAATGCTCTGTTCTGGATGTAACTTTTGAGCCAGCATATCCCTATACACACTACTTGTCAAAAAAAAAGTGCTTGATAACAGTAATGCTGCTGACATTCTTTCATATAGAAGATTACCTGTTAGTTTAAGTAATCCTTGATATTGGTTCTTAGATGGAATACCTAAATATTTTGATAAACTAATGATATGATAATCCTGTTTGGAAACAAAATTATGGATTGATTGTTATCTCATACTATTTATCAGATTTTCTCTGGTGAAATTGGTGCATGCGCTCATGTTTTTGCATTTTTGGCATGAATTTGCAGACATTGGTTTACTTCTATGAACCCTTAGACGTGGAGCAAGATCAGGTTATTGAAGGCTCTCTAACATTGTCACAAAGCAAAGAAAATGCTCGATTCATGAACATCCATCTTGAATATTCGTATGTTTTGACTCAAAGCTCAATCAAGGCCACTATCTTAGTTTTCTTTCAGCTTTTCAGGTATTACCTATAAGTTTAACATCCTTTTCACATTCTTCATCATGCAGATCTGGCGGACGTTCATTTGTCAAAGAGTCGGTGATGCGTTAAATCAACATATGAAGTCTTTGTCAGCTGAACCATTGTGATGGTCGTTCATATTCTGCTTGTAATTTAGGTAGGGAAACGAAAGTGAGTTCAGGGCATTTGCACTGCCTCTAAACTTAAAAGCACTGAATGCGTCAATTTCACTGCATATTCACGTAGTGTATTATGTGAAAACTTGTAACATGTTTCCGCGAGAATATGAGTCTTTCCTGAGCTGTAATTTATAGAGTAGATGTAGGGTTGATCTGGTACTGTGTTAGAATTTTTTAATTAGTTTGATTCATTTGAATATGAAAAAGATAAAAAAAAAAAAATCTAATTATTTCTTCAACCACCAGCTTGTGACAGGTTAAACTGTTATCCTCTTCAGAGTCTCCCTTTTCCAGTTATTGTACTGTTCTTTTAGTATTCCCCTTCTTTGTTTAGGTACAGTCCATTGAGGTGTATGTTAGAAGTGCTAAATTTGATAAATATTTCTATCCCATAACAATAAGGGATAATATAGAAACACAGACAATCAAACATGGCCTCAGCTGACAAGAACTCCAACTCTCGAGTAAGCACGAAGCACCTCAATTCGTCTCCACAACGTTGGCTGTCCATGAGACATAATGGTGATGAGTTGGAGTGTTTAGATGTAGCCTTAACTTGTCATCTAAGGTCAAGTTTGAATGTTTGTTTATGTATTATGCCTAAAGAGAACCATCGACATACGACATATAATCTAAGGACTTTTGAGACAAATAATCTAACATAAGATTTAGTGTTATACATCAAAGGATCTATTGATTGAGTGAATAAATATTGTTTTCCTATAAAACGGATCTCGTCCCCTGGTAGGTCACTTCCATTTCACTTAATTATTCATGCATCTTTATTGCATGAATAACTAGTGACAACTTTATTTTGGAAGTCTATTGCAACCACTAGGGCCTTATATATGACTATATATATGTCCCATGTTCTCTAATTATTATTTTTGTGCATGACTTACAATTTTCACGCCTTTGACTGCTACAATCATTGTATGTTTCTTTAGTAATATCAACCCACGAGAGTTACAGTGGAGTGGTAAGTACTCCTTCATCATTTAGCCAAAGATATTGTGTTCGAGTCTCCATGGATACGTAGTCCTTATTTGTTTGGAAGTGTGTTACCTTCATTGTGATTTGGATTTAGTCGAGCTTTAATTTGGATGTTAAACATCGTGTGGGAAATTGAAAAAAGTAATATACTAGAGAGAAAAGGAAAATGATTTAGTTTCTATTGTCATTAGGTTATAATTATATACATTTGTTAAAATGATTAGCAATTCCTAATGGTTGAAGGTTACAAAAGTCTATCATAAGAGACAATAAAATTCCATTTCCTCTTTAAGTCTTAATTGACATTAAAGATACATCTAGAATATGGTTGAAATTTTATCACAAGAAAATATTTATGACATGAAATTTGAGATGGTAGAAAGCAATGATTTGAAGTTTTATTATTGTCAAGTTCACATTCTATGAGATAAAATTTATAATAGAATTACAGTAATTTTGTACTTGATCCTTTTTTCCCCTTTCCAGCCTAAAAAAACACTTCAACGTGAGACCTTGAGAGATATATAGATAGACATATAAGGGACATAGGGTCGATAAATTTGATATTTGATTTGACTAAACATTTCTCTTTTTTTGATTCTTTTTTCTTTTCTTCTGTATCTGATTACAAACAACTCACTATTCCAAGTCAAATTGATTAAAAGAAGAAAAAAAAAACTTATTGTTTTAAATCAAAGTTATACCCTAATTAGAAGAAATCAAAAGTTATCATATAAAATTATAAGCAAGGCATGATACAAAATTGACTCTAAGTCCAACCATTTTAGTTATTTTTTGCGTGAACTTTAGGCAGAAATGTATACTTTAATCGGTTCTTGTGTTATTCAATCCCTTTATTTAAAATTTGATTTTGTCAAACTAACATCAAACATGTATGTCTGAAGTGATGAGTCCATCTTTTACCCTTATGGCCATATTGAATTGTAGGGACTTACAACTCTTATCATGCCTACAATAAATTGAAAAACTATAATTGCGAAGGAAAAAGATGAATAATGCACCTTTATAAAAAGAAGTTGAGACTTGATCATCATCTCTTTTATTCATAATAATAATTGGTCCCTCCACTCTTCCAAAATATATTTGCTTGTTTTGCTATGCTATTTAATTTTAAGAAAACAAAGTTTTTTAAATATGAGAAAAATCACTTTTCTAATGAAGTTTCACAAATTATAAAGTGACATTTTATGTTTGATTATATTCTTCCTTCGCTTCAGCATACTTCGAAAAATATTTTTTGTCGTACCGAACACACCCTAAATTATTAGTTGGGTAACAATTTGATGTCTTGTGGATGGTGAAAACTCATTATTCTCTCTATTGTATATGTGAATGCTTTAGTTACATTGGGAAGGCTAGCTAGCCAAAAGCTTCATACTTTAAGTATTTCATGAAAAGTGCACAATAGTTATAATTTCATTCTCTTATGGTCAAACCTCTTTAAAATGTTTATAGTAATAGTTTCATTTGTTTGAACTTTTTCCCTTTTTGAATATAATATCAATTGATTCTTACACATCTATAACAATAATTTGATATTTCTTGAAACAAGAAATATTTCTATTGATAATAGTTTGATCCGAAAATATCAAATACCAAATAAAAATAACAATAAAAAAGGTAACATTCGATGAATAATAAGATGAGATAAATATACCATTCTATAGTAAATTTTAGATGAAAAGTTAGAGAAGTGAATATCTTTCAAATTCATAATAAGTACATTGATTAGGTAATATTTTTTTAATCTTAAGCTAATTGGTCTTTTGTCGTGTGCTTATTTATTTATTTGTACTTTTAAAGAAGCTTTTAATAGAGAGAGGAATACATAAACATGTGTGGAGAATCTCTATATAGTCAAGAGACCCCATCACATTGATGTAATCATTTTGTCACCTCCTTAAACAAAAGAGTTTTTGTCTATAAGATAATAATTTCGAAATAAAATGTGCATTATTTTATTTCGTATTTAATTATGAGTAATAAATAGTTTTAAAATTTCTTTATTAGTTATTTCATATATTTCTTATAAAAAGTGAAATAAATAATTTCATAAATTATTTTAACTTATGAGATGTTTTTATCTATCACATCCTATCAACCAAATAACTTACAGTACAAAAGATATTTATAGAATCAGATTATTTATATAAATTATATAATTTTTTGTAATCAATATTTATAGGAAATTTAATAAAGATGGTAACTAATAATCTACTATATCAAGTAAAAACACACGTGGTGTATAAAATTTTTTCATTATGAGTGTATATATATGAATTAAATCCTTTAATTAAACTTATAAGTACTTTCAAAGAAATTTAAAACCATTTAAATGATTATATCAGTCCATAATCATGAAAGAAAATGGCATTTTTTGCATCCTATTTTGTTAGATTACTTTTTGATAGTCAAGCAAGTTGATGAAATTGTTCGACAATAATTAGGTTTCAGGTTTATATTTCGATAGAGACAAAATATTAGGTAATTTTTTTCTATTTGTTTTAGTTTTGATGAAAAAAATTACTTGATACTTATTAATTGTGCGAGGAACATGTAATAATTTGATGCCCCATAGCATAATATATTGAACCATCAAGGATTGTAGTACATGATAAATATATCTTCATTTTTAATTAGATATTTCGAATTCAAGCAATGAATATAGAGTCATTTTTTAGGCGAATGTAATTTAATCGAACCTTAATACAGATACCAAACATCAAATATAATACCAGAAAAGATGCCTTTGAGATTTTTTAGGCGAACCAAATTTAATCGAACCCCTAATACAAATATCAAACTTCAAATATAAAACCAAAAAAGACGTCTTTTTGAATTTGAGGAAAATGAAATTTTATCGAATCCTAATACAGATACCAAATATCTATATAAAAACAAAAAAGATATTTATACAATAAATTCAAAGAAACACCAAAATGAAACCTCATCATTCAATTATTTCTTCTCACCCTCCAAAAAATGGGCCAAAGGTTTCTTCTCCAACCCCACAACCCTCCCACCCCCACTCCCACCCACCCCTCAAACCCTTTTTCTTCTATTCACATCCCAAAACCTTAAAAACAAATTAAAAACTCTCAACTTCCCTCTCACCACACACACAAAAAAAAATGTTTCTCCCCTTTCTAGCCTTAGCAATTTTGCTCATTTTCTCTCCTACCACCATTGCAACAACTTCAAGTGAAATCAAGAACTCAACTCATGAAATCTTCAATGTAAAAGAATCCATTGCCCAATTAGACACAAAACCCCAAACCCCATTTGAAAATCAAGAAGAATTTCATGTTGATAATGAAATTGAACAAGAAAATGGAAATTGGAAACTCAAGCTCAAGCTCATTCACAGAGACAAACTACAAATTCCCCATTTTCCATATAATAATAACAAAGTATTTGAAGGTCGAATCAATAGAGATTTGAAAAGGGTGTCCAGTATCATTCACAGAATTCAAAATGGTGGTGTTAATTACCGGGTCGAGGAATTCGGGTCGGATCTTATTTCGGGTATGGATCAAGGTAGTGGGGAATATTTTGTTAGGATTGGTGTAGGTAGTCCAGCTAAGAACCAATACATGGTTCTTGATTCTGGTAGTGATATTGTTTGGGTACAGTGTCAGCCCTGTACCCAATGTTATCACCAATCCGACCCGGTATTCGACCCATCTCTTTCCGTGTCGTTTACTGGTGTCCCATGTGGGTCGTCAGTATGCGACCGGGTTGAGAATTCTGGTTGTCATTCGGGTCGGTGTAAATATGAGGTTATGTATGGTGATGGTTCATATACTAAAGGTACAATGGCAATTGAAACATTGACATTTGGTCACACTATGGTTAAAAATGTTGTTATTGGTTGTGGACATAGAAATAGTGGCATGTTTACAGCTGCTGCTGGATTATTGGGCCTTGGCGGTGGGTCCATGTCACTAGTGGGCCAACTCGGCGGGCAAACAGGCGGTGCATTTAGTTATTGTTTAGTGAGTCGGGGCACCGACTCGACTGGGTCACTCGAGTTCGGTCGAGGGGTGTTACCGGTCGGTGCGGCGTGGGTGCCACTTATTCGAAATCCACTAACCCCGAGTTTTTACTATATAGGGTTATCAGGGCTCGGAGTCGGAGGCGTCCGAGTACCGATATCGGAAGACGTGTTTAAGATCACCGAGCTCGGGGACGGTGGAGTCGTCATGGACACAGGGACGGCCGTGACACGACTACCCTCAGAGGCATACGTGGCGTTTCGGGACGCGTTTATAGCCGAAACCGTGTCGCTCCCTAGGGCACCGGCCGTGTCGATATTCGACACGTGTTATGACCTAGACGGGTTCGTGACGGTTCGGGTACCGACCATTTCGTTCTTCCTTTCGGGTGGGCAAATCCTGACCCTGCCAGCTAGGAACTTTCTAATTCCAGTGAATGACAAGGGTACATTTTGTTTTGCATTTGCTCCATCACCATCAAAACTTTCTATAATAGGAAACATCCAACAAGAAGGCATCCAAATTTCATTTGATGGAGCAAATGGTTTTGTGGGATTTGGTCCCAATATTTGCTAGCTTATATAATTATTATATTATGTAAAAAATGATTAACGTTCTTAATTTTTTACAATTTTTTCTTGAGAGGTGTAATTTTACGATTAGTAGAGTGGATTTTTTGTTAGTATAGTACTACAATAACAACATATTCAGTATAGTTTATGAGGTCTGAAGAGAATGAGGAGTTGACGTGTTATTTTGAAAAGGTAGAGTGGTTGTTTCTGAACGTTATATAATATTAGTTCTTTTAAAATATTATGATTGAAGATATGAAGTAAAGAATTTGGTTCCATTTGCTAGTGCTTTTTAATTAAGTAAACTTATGTGGCTACTCTATGTAGTACCTAATGATTATAATCCCAAAGGTATGTCCTTTACTTGTTTTAGGGAGTAAACATAGATTCTATAAAACATTATTTTTATACTTATTGATCAACTTTAATATCCCCAATAAAGACATCTTAAGGAAGAATTATTATCAATGTATTTTAATTAGTTATAGTTTGGTTTTTTAGTTTATTTTCACATATATATGTTACTAAATCAAAATTACAATTGATAATTGTGCTTTGTTGTAGCTCACTTTAATTACAAAATATTGTCAATGTAATGGAGTTTTGCACTATTAAGTTCTTTACTTGTTATAACAGGAGTAACCTGTCTTATTTTTATAATTATAAATTTTACATTCTAAGATGACTTGCGTATAAATATTATTTTGACTATCCGATCAATATACCTAAGTTAAACTCCTAATAAAAAAATAAGGGTGTGTTTGGGAAAGGTGTTAAGTAAAAGTAATTGTTAAATAATAATAGTCAAAACTTGGTATAGAGTATAGACATAAATTTGGAGTAAAAAGTAGATAAGAAAAAAGGGGATTTACAAAACAAGAGGATCCAAGAGAACCTTTTTTTCTTCTTCTTGTTCCCCCCTACCCCCCTACCCCTCACCTCCACCCCCCACACACAACACACTTTTTATTTTTATTTTTTTGTTTATCTCATTTTGAGTAGAAATAATTCAAAGTCCCTACAAGGTATAATGGACATGATTCTGACAAAACAAAATGGTTTCTCATTGCCATTAATGTCCAACACCAACTTTTTCAATCTTTTTTTTTTTGAATTTTTTGAGAGATTCCTTTACTTACTTTTTTACTTTCTTTATTAGTGAATGACTATACATGTTTCATTACAACTTTCGTTCTTACTTTCCTAATCTCAAAATACTTATCTTGTTTTTTATTTACATATTTTTAAGAAAAAAATATTAATCATTTAATAGGATTGTTTGATTATATTTTATCTTTATTTATATTATATTGTAAGATATTATTCTCTTTTCATTAAATATTTCCTATATTTATGTGTTATAATTGAGGTGTTTAATTTGTAGTCTTCAAAAACAGTTATTACCAATGATAAAATGAAAAAAAAAAATTAAAATAAATACTTTAAGATAAATATTTTTAGTAAGGATGATAAGTATTTTGCGAGGAGGGGGAGTACTTATTAATATATCCACTAGAGCGGAGTTAGGGGAGTACAAGAGGTTTATTCTAACTCTTTTTGCTGAAAAATAATATTATTATGTATCTAGATATTAAATTTCCTTAATTTTTATTTATTTATTTACTTTTTTACATTCTAAATACTTTCGTCACTCATAGACGGAGAAACCAAAAGTGCACATATAAATTAATTGAAGATTAAGATGTACTTGAACCAAAACATGACAAGCATCAAACTTTTTGTCCCCATGTATACAGAAAAATTAACAGAGTGACAAAGACAAGAGAGGAAAATATTGAAAAATGTTGTGTTAAAATCATGAGAAGAGAGGAGTCACCCACCACCAAGGTGAACATGTGAAACTAATCACTACTTTTCACCATGTGTTCGATGTTTGTATTGAAGTTCGATTAAATTTGGATTCGTATTTGAAAGTTTCACTGTAGGAGGTAAAATGCTTTTGAATATTGACGGCTTCATATTCAAAAAGACTTAAACTCAAAATTTCTAATTAAAAATGAAAGAGTACTTATAACTCCACCAAAATCGTCGTTTGGTAGTATTGTTTTACCTTTGTTGCATCTGAAATTGGAAGTTTGTTCCACCAATTACTTTTTGTAAAGGTGTTTGCTTTTTCACTCTTTTGCAGAATTGACATTGCAATGCTTACATACTACATCTCCTCACCTTGTAGTGTTTGCACATTCAATGAGGAGAGGACATTTCGACACACAAAACATTTTGTAACTATGCAAGTTTGGGAAGGATCGCACATTAGGGTGTTATGTAGATAGCCTACTTTGATGCAAACATCAACGACTGATTTCGCGACTTAAATATATAACTTATAGTTCACAGGAAGATAAATTTGTCATAGCTAGAGACTTCCCTTCAAATTCTCTTCTAATCATAACAAGATAAATATATCTATATATGTTTTTGCAAATCAAATACCAAATAGAGAGACATTAACTTATATGGAAGTGATAAAATGAAAGTCCATGTTGATATACCAATATAAGGGTCTCTTACTAGTCAATGAAGTGAGTCGAACATCATAGAAAACCATGATTCAATCCCTCCTTAGAGTCAATATTGACGGCCAGAATTATCTGATATTTATGTTAGTGAGAGATATCGTAAAGAAATGGATATGCATGCCTCAACCCCAAAAACTAGTTTATGACGTGTGGATTGCTCAAGACCATATAAAGAGACCATTCATCTCATTAACCACACCAATGTGAGACTTCTTCCCTTTTCAACACCCCACCTCACGGTTAGAACTGAACATCTAGAAGATGAACAATTTAATACGAGGGTCCATTAACCACCGATATGGGATGGATCCTCCTACGGTACAATGTAAAACTAGCTCATAATTAAGAAAAAGATTGTCCAAAAATCACTTCATCTCGTTAACCACTGATATAAGACTACTTCACTCTTAATAAATATCACTTACCTAATAAAAAATCAAACACACACAATCAGTTGATCCCAACACCATCGTTATTATTAAAACACAAGTACATTAAGGTCAATTTTGCAAATATCTTTTATAGATGTAGTAGGTACATGATATTATATTACTGTTGGATCACATGAAAACTTCTCTATCTTCTCTCTCCAACTCAAGAATTTTGAAATTAAGCATTGATGAGAGACCCCACAAAATTCAACATAATTTTCTTCATGAAATTGTGATGAAAAGAAAGGAATCAATAAAAGGCAAAGCCAGTCTTTGCTCAGACATTTGGATCAATAAGAGAATATACACACTTTACCACTAAGAAAGTGAGATAGTGGAATTATCAAGTTATTTCAATATAAAATTTGGGATTAAAATTTTAAAATGCGTAGTTGTTGATATAGTGAAAATCAAAATAAAATGTATATCAACGTTATAAGATTATTCACCATATATAAAAGGCGAAACTGTTTATCGTATTTATCATGCATTTTATTTTGAACAAAACGATCCCGTGTTAAAAAAAAACAAATTTTCAAGTATTACAAAAAAAGGGCAAAGTGAAAGATGAAATGCGCCTAAGGTTGTATATAAGTAAGCAGCTTTATTTCTCTTCTTTTACTTTTTCCTTTGTTTTACAAAAATAAACTTTATTTCTTTCTTGATTATTTGAGTTAAAAGTTTCTTGAATTACATATTGCTATATGTTTTAGTCTAAATTAGTAAAAGAGAAATATATGTTTTAGTCTAAATTAGAAAAAGAGAAATATTACTTAAGTTTGTTTTCCATGGTACTTTTTTTGTTGTTGTTGACGAGAGAATCCACAATTACTATCCTTCTAGTGTGCACAAGTAACTTTCGCTTCCGTATAATAGTTCGAAACAAACTTGATTTTCAACCAAGCACATACATATATATATCATTATTTGAATACAAGTTACAACGTAGAATACACACAACAAAGTAATAACACACTAACTAAGGAGAAATTAACACAGAAGAAGGTAGCTAGAAAGGGATGAGATACTATAACAGAGAAAGGGGATGAGAGATAACTGACAACCAAAACTTCCACATATTTTTCATAACCGTTCTTTCTAATCCCTAGAGCTTTTTAAAAATAGCTAATTGGGTTTGAATTCCAAGTAGTGCCGGCAAAATGAGCCCATGTTTTAATGGGTTGGGTGAGTGATTTTTTACATGAGTAAAATATGGGTTGATAACCATATTCAACCCATAAAAATATGGGTAAAGTATGGATTAGTCAAATGGGTTAAGCTTCTAACTTTTATTCACTATAAATTCATGATATCACTAAAAATATTGTAATTTCTCTTGCCTTTTATGTTCTTCTATAGAACTAATTATTTTTCACTATAATTGGAAAGGTGAAGTCTTTGGCCCTCCAAAAATATGTATTTTAAATGTACATTTCTTTTGTTACTTATAATTATATTTTTTTATTTGTTTAATTTTATATATAATAAATACATAGTGTAAAATAAGCAAATCATGTATTAATTAGTATTGACATTGCTTAAAGTGCATTAAGCATGTTTTAGTCCTAAAATGCAAATATTCATTTACTTTGAAATTAAAAATAGTTTCCCCTTGTTATACATAATTTTATTTTATATTGAAAAGTTATAGGATTTTTTTTTTCTTTTATGATACAATAAAACTAAATGAAGCATTTTCAACATTTTTCATCTAAAAAACGATTAAAATATTTTCTCCATGTTGAATTCTTAAGTAGAGTACTATTTACTCATGAATATATGGGCAAACTAGTATTTTACCCAACCCATTTCTTACCCAATCTATTTTAACCCATATCAAATATGGGCGGGTTGAATTAATTATTACCCATTTTATGTTGACCCATTTTCAACCCGCCCACATTTGACCCAACCCGCCCATTTGCCACCACTAATCCCAAATAAAACTCTCCAATATTTTACTCGGCTCAATAATATCAACTGATTCAGTCTTATTTACCATGTGTAGCCCATATACCCTTATATAGCTATTTTGGTTCACAACAACTGCAAAGAAGAGATAAACCGCATTAGATAAGTCTTGTGCAATGAGTTCGATTAAAAAAAACATACAGAGGATTGGAAACTTACATGAACCCTCCATTTAAAAAATCACCTACTCAATAACCAACTCGACCACCTTCGTGGGCGCGCTACTTTTTTTTTGAAATAGTGATTCTAAAAGCAACTATTTGTGCACTTCACCCCAAAATCAAACAACAAAAAAAAAAAGGCAAAATGTTAATATGAAAACTTACATAAATTCTACTAGTTTAGAAGCTATTTGCTTAGATACACTCTAATTTGTAATATTATGTATCTTACAAGATTTTGGTGCGCCCAGGTACGTCCAAATACATGTATCTCAGGATACATGAGGTCAAATTTGTTCTAGCTACATTGTATCCAAGTGAATCTGTATGTATCTGGGATGCATAAAAAATCTTTCTTGCCTCTCTCCTATCTCGCTCGCCACTTTCCTATGTATCTGTGATACATAACAAAATCTCGCACGCGTCCCTCCCCATCTCACTCACCTCTCTCCCTATTTTAGTGTATCTAGTAGCAAAAATATACAAATCTAAGTGTATTTTTCTCAATATATGGTAGAAAACTCTTAATTAGTGGTAAGATACGTAATATTTTGAAAGCATAGATAATAATAGTATATATGAAGAGCTATGAACTCCATGTTAAAAGGCTTATTCATACTGGGCTAGAACTGAGCTATAATGGGCTTATTGTTAGCCCATAAAGCATTAATAATCAAATTTTAGGCCCAAACCTTTTAGTGCAAATTCGAAAACCAGATAATTCTATATTCACTGACGGTTCGTTTCTTCTTCTGAAATTTGTAACCACCGAAATTCCGAATCGGAGCTCCGGCGACCTTCCGGATTTGGCCCTCTTCTTTGTCAGGTTCCTTCAGACTGTAGAATTTCTATTTGCAATATTTTTATATGATTTTTCCATGATATATAATTGGTTATCTCAGTTTTTTTTTTGGCTGTTTATATCTCTATTGTGCTGAAAATTGGGAAATAGTTAGGGTTTGTAAGCTTCCATGTATATAATTTTAAGCATGTTCTTTCAATTCGTTGTAATCTATATGTATATCATGTTATTTGATGATATTTGGAGAAATGTGTATTGGGTTTAACGGTAAAAGGAATAGTATCAATTTATATTTTGGTTATAGAATTGTATGTTTGTGTTAGGGAAACAAAAACAATAACATATCCCGTGTAATTACACAAAGTGGGGTATGGGGAGGGTAGTGTGTACGCAGACCTTATTCTAGAAGGTAAAGAGAATAGGTTGTTTCCGATAGATCCTCAACGTAAGTAAAAGCATTGTAAAGCAGTTCGAAATTAGAAACAATGGGAGTGAAGAAACCAAGATAAAATGCTAAAGAAAGCATGAAGTAGTAGACTAAAAGCGAAACAATCACTACCACAAAATTTGGAGTGCTAGAAACAGTAAAGAGTGGCATAAATGGAATGATAGGTAGTTTTAGATCATATCTAAATTGCCTTAAAAGAAAAAATATTTAGTATTGGATAAAATTTGGGTATACTTGCAGTGTAGGAATAGATGACTCACTTTCTCTAATGCCTCCTCACAAAGGAAACAACTAGAGCATAAGGTTATCCCTCTTTTCTTCAAGTTATCTTGAGTCAGAGCAACTTCTTTGGCAAATAACCATATGAAACATGAGATTATATGAGGTATTTTGCTTCTCCATATTTGTTTCCATGGCCAACTATGTGTTTGTGGGGTTGTCTGATTCATCAACTTGTAGGCTGAGTTAACTTTGAATTCCCCTCTGCTATTTCCCTTCCACCACATAACATCTTCCCCTGTTTGTAGCCCATTAAAAGCTTCCACAGTGTTGAGAAATTTCGCCACTCTTGCTATTTCCCTGTCATTATATTCTCTTCTGAAATTAAAGCTCCACCCCTGTTTTGTCCATAACTCTGCTATAATATTTTGTTGTCCCAGAACTACATTGTATATGTCAGGGATTCCAGGTTTCCCTTTTCATGTCACTCATCTTTCCAAAATCTTGTCTTACTTCTATTACAACTTTGATCTTTGCATTACTCTTAACTTCCTCCCACATGTCTCTTATTGATCTCCACAAACTCACTCCATAAGGTATAATCACTTCTTTGGTCATCCACATATCTTCACCTTCATATTTTGCACTTATTACCCTTTTCCATAGCATATGATTTTCATTGGCAAACTTCCACAACTATTTCATTCTGAGAGCTTTACTTTGCACCTTCAGGTTCTTTATCCCCATACCGCCTACCTTCTTGCTAGTTATCACTACTTTCCACTTCACTAGATGGAAGCCTTTCCTCTCCTTGTTGCCATGCCATAGAAACTTTCTCCTGATATTGTCCAGTCTCTTGATTACTCTTGTTGTATTGGGAACAAGGTGATCATTAAGTTGGCAAGGCATCTAGGACTGAATTAATGAGAGTTAGGTTGCCTCTGAAGGACAGATATTGAGTTTTTCATCTAGTCAATTTATTTTCACACCTCTCTAGCACACCCTTCCATATATCAATAGAGTTGTATTCTCCACCTAGAGGCATGCCCGAGTAAGTTGTTGGTAGAGTACCAATTTCCCCACGAAGGATTGCTGCTAGGCAGTTCATATTAATGATTTCATTGATTAAATACACTAAGCTCTTACCTTCCGTTGATATGTAGTCCAGACATTCCTTCAAACAGAATCATTATAAGTGTATAACCCTCAAATATTTCATTTGTTGTTCCTCAGCATCACAAAAACTTAGGGTGTCACCTGTTACTGCAGGTGTGTCACCTCCAAACTGTCACCACCCTCTCTAGCAACATCAAAACTTTTTCAACCAGGCTCTGTTGTTTGTTGTTTTGATCATACTATTCAACCCCTTCATAGTGATTAAGAACAAAAAGGTGACAATGGGTCACCTTGCCTAAGACCTCTTTGACTATTGAAAATCCTGCAGGGGCTCCATTAATAAGCACGGAAAACTTGAAAGTTGAAATACAATACTTTATCCATCTCAACCTTTCTGGCCGAAGCCCATTCTTTCCAACATCTTCGGTAGATACCTCCCGTTGACATGATCATATGCTTTCTCTATGTCCAGCTTGCATAGTATACCAGGTTTCTTCTGGAATCTATAGCTTCATTAGCAATCAACACAACATCCATGATCTGTCTACCTCTAATAAATGCCATATGTTGGGAATCAACCAATTATAAATCACCCCTTTCAGCCTGAAAAGCACTGAAGTAGGTCACATGCTATGCCTGAAAGGTTCTAGGAATTCCTAGGCACAAGGCAGGCGTCAACCTCCCCCCCCAAACCAAATATCACCAGGCTTCCAACTTGTTCACCCGATGGAAATGGTAAATTATGTGTGGGTTCTTAAATATATTCTTTACACTGTAAGAATCTAGGATTTCACTTCACTTCATGGTGTATAATAAATATCATCTTAATTCGCGTACTATTGCTATTGCACATGCCAAAAGGGCATAATGACTATTTTGTTCTAGTTCTTCGAGTATATCGCCTATTATGTGTCAGGTCCTCAAAAAGTAGTGCATTTTTGAGAATCCAACAGAGGTGTAACGTCATTTTTTGAGTGTCTGAGCAATATAGCCTAATGATACTTCAGCCATTATTTCTTTTCTCTATTTTGGTTGCATGATGAGGATTCTTTCCTTTTGTTCTTCTTGGGATTGGGGTGGGGAGTTTGCATGATGGTGCCCAGATCTCGAGGAGATGTTTTATTGTATACTGAGTTTTGATTCATTTCTTTAATGTACTCTGTGATCTCCTGATATTGCAGATATTTGAGTGACCATGGCTGAAACGGATCTTCAAATGATGATCAGTAACGTACCATCCCTTATTGAACAATTGGGGAAGGCATTAAATGATCTTGAATCTCATGAAAATGCCTCCGTAGATAAGGATTTAATCAAGGATATTGTAGGACACTTCCGGAATCTGAAGGCTGCAGTAGTGAAAAAATCCTTGGAACTGGAAATTAGAGAGAAGGCCTTTAAGGAACAAGAATCTGATGCTCATCTGCTGATTGCTTCACGAGAGGCAGATATTGCTGCTAGGGAACAGAAGTTGTGGGATCACTTGCAAGAACTTAAAGATGCTGCGGTGTCTGCAATTGCTGCAGCACGGGGAGATCATCAAGTGGAATCTCTCGAGCATACAGATGCAGAGGACAGCAAAGACATTGAGGTAAGCAGCTCTCTTGGTATAACAAATGCACTTCATATTGGCTCAGAGGTAAAATCCTCAGGCAGTGCTGCTGAAAATGCTGATGGTGCTTCTGGCAAGGTCGAACCTCGACCAGAACTGACACAATTATGTGAGCAGATGGATGCAAAAGGGCTTCTGCATTATATTATAGGGAGTAAAAAGAAAATGACCTCAATTTCTGAGGAACTCTCTGTTGCCCTTGATGGTGCAACTGAACCAGGCCGTTTGGTACTGGCTTCTCTTGAGTTCTTCTACTCTAATGATGAATCTAACTCTCAAGATGAGAAAGGCAAAAATGCTATCCGTAGCTTGCGCCAAGCCTGCCTTGTTTGTATGGAAGCCATAGCCTCCTTGTTGGCAAAGGCTAAACCAGGTGCTGATCACCTTCTGTTCCCTGAAATTAAGCAGCAAGCCAAGGCCATTGCTGATGAATGGAAGCCTAAGTTGGCTACTGCAGGCACTGATGCTGCCAATCAAGCTTCATTGGAAACTGAGGCATTTTTGCAGCTCCTTGCAACTTTTAGGATTGCTTCAGAGTTTGATGAAGAAGAGCTCTGCAAGCTTGTTCTTGCAGTGGCTCACAATAGGCAGGGACCTGAGCTCTGCCGTTCTCTTGGCTTAGCACACAAAATGCCAGGTTGGTTTTTTTTAACTGACCTGATGCAATCTGGAGACAGATCATCTCTTTTGAGATGCTCTTTTCACCGGATGATCTTGGACCTTTATAGTATACTCTGCGAGGAATTGTTCAAATGAAGCATCTAATAGCTGCTGCTTCTCAAAATTATGCAACCATCGTACTTCATTAGAAATGTATGCAACCATTTATGGTGTTAAATAATATTATTATTTCTTTGCAGGTGTCATTGAAGCATTGATTCATAGTGAGAAGCAAATCGATGCTGCTCGTTTTATTCATTCTTTCGAGCTGACTGAAAGATTTCCCCTTGTTCCGCTCCTGAAAGGCTATTTGAAGGACTTGAGACGAAACGCACAAGGAAAGGGAGGTAACTCGGGGAATGCAGAGGTACTGCTAGCCACATTAGTCCCTTGGTTGTTGTGCATTTGTTAAATTTGACCGTTTGGTAGCATAAATTTCTGTCAATAGAGTTGCATGCATGCACAGTTAACTTCCAATGATCGATAGATGAAGTCATTGATTATTACAAGTATTAATCCTCCTGTGTTTTATTATATGGATATGGAATATGCATACTCAAGGCTATTGCAGTCCTTAGAATACAAAAAAGTAATCTAATATTGAGAGTGAAGAAAATAATTGCCTTAAGTTACCATGAACATGATGTATATTACCTTTCATAATCTTTGGTTAATCAATGGAAATTTCATGAAATAAAACACTGAAATCCGCGTCTAAAAATATCTAAATAGTATCAAAATACATCTAATATGTTGGCCAAATCATCTGTACAAAGAGATATTTTCTCCTTGCTCCAAAAAAAAGTTCAGGAATACAAAAGAAGACTTCTACATAGTTGTTACATTGATTTCATTGCTTCGGAACAGTTACATATTTCTTTAATGCCAAATTATTCAAAAAATGTATGGAGTTGTTCTTAAGCAGATTTCCTTTTTTGTTGATAATCAAATAATCTGCCAGGACGAGTGGTGTACAGTTCAAAGCATGATGGATCTGCCCCTCTACCCCTAGGCAAACTTTCTTTTTTCGCCCTAACATCTTCTAACTCCTAACTCAGGATTGCCTCTGTCACCGTCCTAGGTAGTATGATAAAAATCGCACTGCTTATCAACAACACTGGCTTTAGATTATTGGCCTCTTTTCCTCTATTCTTATTATAGCATTCATACTGCACATCATGTAAAGAAAACTATTTTTTGGTGCCTTCGTGTCACCCACTTTATCTCTTATTTTGTGAACTTGTGAATACGGATTCTTTCTGAGATTCGACAATAAAATATCACCACGTCCAAGTTGTTACTGGTAATTTGTTAAATAGAAGCAAAAATAGAGGCAAAAAGCAAAAGGGGGGAGTGAGGCAATTTTATCTCTTATTTTGCAAACTTGCTTACAAAATATAGTGCAAACACGCAGGAACTTGCAGCTGTAAAGGCAATAGTACAATGTATTCGAGATTACAAGCTTGAAGCAGAATATCCACTTGATCCACTGCTGAGAAGGGTTGCTCAGTTGGAGAAAGCCATTTCTAACGACAAAGACCGGTCTAATGATAAGAAAAGACCTTCTGGATCAGGTAAACACCAGCATTTCAAGAGACCTCGAGTAACTGGAGGAACGCATGGATCTATCAGACATCCTAACGTTCTTAGCATACAGCCCCAATCTGTTTTAATTGAGAGAGCAGCTGCTAATAACCCAAGCAGACTTGTCCCCTCTGTTCTTGTTGAGAGAGCACCTCATGCAGGATTGCTCGATAAGTATGCTTATCTCAGTACATCTTATGATTATCAACCTCCAAGTCAAGCCACATATCCCCAGCAATCCTACGAGCAAAGATCATATTATTATCCAGCTGACGAGGGAATCGCTGCAAGTTCTTATACAGCTGCTCCCTTATCATCCAGTTATGCAAGTTATTCAGGCGGCATATTGCCAACAGCAGATGAGAGAATTAATGCAAGTTCTTATGGCAATTATGCAGGTAGCGGAACGCCAACAGCTTATCAACCCTACATGTAGACCGGTTAGTAATTATAGTTTGTAGTAACAGATTTTTCTTGCAAAGACAGTAGTAGATGACTGTCCTGATTATTTGCTATCCATAATAATACTTTAAGCTTTACTAAGCGCCTATCGTTCGCTGGTATTTTCATTATCTGGTGATGCTCAACTGTTTATCTTAAGCTAGAAGTTCATTATGCAGGGAGAACCTGACCACAAGTTTAAGTTATATATGCCGTCATTGTAAAAAGTATTATCAGGTTACTCGAGATATTTACCCGGGTAAGTTTTTTTACAATGTGAAACTTGTAATGTCGAAAAAATAAGATAGGCTAAAGATAATGTGATGTTGTTAAGTTCTTAGAATAAATTGTGTTATTCTTGGTTGGAATGTTACCTTTTTAATTAATGTTGGATCAAAATGATGCATTTGTATAAAGCCATGGCCTTGCAATAAAATCAAATATGTACATATAGGAAAATTAAATAAGTACCCTTACACTATGGTCCAAGATAATAAAGGATATTTATTATTCAGAAATAAATGTAAGGAAAATCATGATGGATAAGATTTTACGACCTTGATACATGTCCGGGTTCGAATCTTAGGAATGTAACAATCATGGTAGGGGACGTTTTTTCCTTTAATGTGCATTATGCGATGCAAATTGATAAAGTGTATATATACTCGATTTTGTAACTATCATTTATGTTATACAAGTAGTGCTTCGAAACAACTTTAGACATGTAGTGTTTGGAATTTCATATGGCTTGAATTCAGATATTTTTGTTTGAATTTCAACCATATGAAACTTAAGGTATATAATATGTCTTATTTCAAAGTGGTGTATATATGAAAAAAGATTAGAAAATTTGTTATAGGTTAAATGGGTATCTCCAAAATAAGGTACCTTGTACAATTTTGATGCGCGCCTCCAAATAAATTGAGGCATAAAATGAATATCGAATATCAGGTGAAAAAAAAAGTTCATTGAATATGTTTGAAGACCCATTGGTCAAAAGAAAGATACAATTGGATATTATCTCTAAGTTCTTCAATGATATGAGACTATCACTTTCACATCCATCTGTTTATATCAGTTTGAATAATATGGTGATTGATACATCACAACATTTATTAAAACTTTGGTTAATTTATAACTATTGGTTTTGTGTGTTCAAATTGTTTTTCTCAATAGTTGCTATCAAAGAATAGATTAAATAAATTCGAAAACTAAATAAAATATGTAACTTGATTATTATTATTATTGGTCAAAATTTGAATTTTGACGCTCAAAAGTACCTTTTTTAAGATGTGTGTTCATATTACTTCATTAGCAAATATAAGAGGAACTATCAAAATTACGATTCTATCCTTAAAAAAAATGTACTCCTCGATCTTCCTTTGCTAGAAGATCTGCAATTATGTTCCACAACTTACAATTATTTCGAGTCTTTTCATCAAGAACCTGCATTCATGAATTACAAAGGTATAAGAAAGTGGGTCATTGTAAAATATTTTTATTACCTTGAGCGATATTTCAAGGAGTTAATTATCACTTCACCATAATTCTTTATGTAGAAATTATATTCATCTATGCTACCATATAAACTATTCAAATTCTATTGGTTGAGAATTTGTTAAGCATGCTCCTTCCGTCTCGATTTATACAATGTTATCTGACTTGACATGAAATTTAAAAAAGAAAATATTTTGAAATTTGAGGTCTAAAATAAGTCATATATTATTATGAATACAAATTATTTTCTCAAAGATAAAATAAATATTTTAAAGTTAAACTATTACAAAATATAAAAATATGTCTTTTTTTTTATCTGACTAAAAGAATGTTTGTCAAAAATAATTGAAACGAATAGAGTAATTTCAATTCATTTTCAGAAGTTTAAATTCAAAATTTGTGACTATAAAATATGAAAATCATAATCATCCCATTACAATCCATATCAATCTCGTTCGTCTACCATGTCAATTCCTATAATATGCATAATAATCGTACTACTACATTACAAGTAAAGACCAAGCTAGAGTTTTGTTCACATGTTCGATTGAATTCAATAGTTTTTTATTTATATTTTTATATTTATTTTAAATTATATACTCCCTCCGTCCCTATTTACTTGTCCATATTTCCTTTTTTAGTTGTCCCTATTTAGTTGTCTATTTTGACAAATCAAGAAAGGACAACAAATTTTTTCCTACTATACCCTTATTTACACTTCTTGAAAATTGTAAAAGTGTATGTTGTTTCCCTCCAATTTATTCTACTTGAATTCAAATAAGTGGTTGTAATTTTGAAGTGAAAAGTTGTCATAAGGGTAAAATTGTAACTTCACTGTGCTAATCATTGTTGCCTTAATCTGTGTGCCATTTCTAAAGTGGACAACTAAAAAGGGACGGAGGGAGTATATAAGTTATTATTAATAAAATCTAATAAAAAATTTAAACTATTAAAATACAAAACTTATATAATTCAATTTCTGACATGTCTTTTCATGGTCATTCTCTTCTTCAGAAAGACAGCAAATATTTTTTCTTGTTCAAAAAAAAGGCTGGCTTTAAATAAAATTCATATATGTCTATATAGGGGCCTTTTAAAAGTAGTACTTTTTTATTTATTTTTACAGACTACTTTTTGCCTTTTCCGTTAATAACTCGATTTTCACAAAAGGATTCTCTGAAATATTTATATCACTTTTTTCTTCCCTCTGAAAACAAAAGAGCGGATCTTTGCATAAAATATTTCGAGTTAGTAAAATTTCAAGAAGGATCGCATTTCAAATAGCATGTGATGATGCATGTAGATATTTATTTTAAAATAAATGTTACTTTATTTGTTTTAATTTGTTTCTTTATTTTTTATTTTTTTAGTTTTTTGTAATTTTTTAATTTTAATTTTTTATATGACATATTTATCACTATAAGATTAAAATAATATCGGAAGAGTTGATTAGATAGGACATTATGCAACTTTATATTATTGAGGAACTCTAGATATGAAGAAGAGGTGAGGTCGCGTATTAGTAAAAGGTTGGTAGGGGTAGCATCAGTGGCATAGCTATGTTTTGTAACAAGAGATTCAAAATCTGAAGAAATAAACACATAAACTAATCGAAGGGGGATCAACATCTACTACATATATGTATAAAAAATTAACTATGTACAAACATTAATATTTTTCGACGTGTGGGCAGAGGCGTATCCAGGAGGGGGTCACCGGGTTCACGTGAACCCATGCTCCCCTCCTGAAATTATATATAGTAGTGTTATATTTTTTTAAAATATTTAAATATAGATATGTGAACCCACACTTGAAGTATTATACCGTGCGATTATGTTAGGTGCACATCTCTAAGTGAGGTTAGAAATTTGAATCTTTTAGTTATCTTGTTTTATTTTCCTTTTTAAAATTGGGTAATGTCTCTCTAAGTGGTTTGGATAGGTAAAAATAACTTTGGACCTATAATTTTAAAATTTTAATTATTTTTAGTGATAAGAACCTAAATGTTAAATCAATCAAATTTATATGTTAGATCCACCTTTTTGTAATAGTGCACCCATCATCTCAAAATCCTGGATACGCCTCTGCGTGTGGGGTTCGGATGAACCCCTGAATAATGTATGTTGGCTCTGCCCTTGGGTAGCATGCTTTCTTGTTTTGTGTAGGTTTAGGCTTGTTAGTGTCTATCGTAGTACTAACTAGTTTTGGTCATATGTTATTTATTGTATTTAGATTATCACTGTTGTTATTGTTATTTTTCGTAGACTTAACAATTAATACTGCTATGCCCACGGGGTTTTTCAAAAACAATTTTAAAGGTAAAATATGCATACACTCTACCATTTTTAAATCCTACATAGTGGGATTTCATTGAATAATTATATATCTTTAATTTAAAACTCTAAAATTTAAAAATTCTTCTTACTTTCTAAAAGTTAAACCAAATGAAAATAAAATAAATAAAGAAATCATTAATTATTTTTCATAATCTATATATATAGGTTGTATAGGTGACATTAATTGCTAGAATTAATCATGTATCACATGATGTTCAGATCATTGCTGTTTTTTTTCTCCTCTCTATTTACCTCTAGAAACCTTTAGGTATTGTTAGATTTTGTCAAGAAGATAGCTATTCCTCCATTAAAATTAAATGTATATTTACCAATGTGGGGTTTGATGCAATCAGAGGTCTCGAGTTCGAGTCTTGAATATGGAGAAAATATTGTTGGGAGTGCCATCCCTGAATGGGTCCTGCAGTGCACGATCTGAATTAAATCGGAATTTTAATGTGAATTTCGAAAATCGAATGGAAAACCAAAAAAAAATGTATATTTGGACATAAAAAATTGTTATTATTATTATTCCTTGTATCAAGAATAACTCCAAACTATTTTTGTTGTAATATTAATTAAAGTGAAAGCAACGTCAATATAAATTGTGATGGAAAAAATGAGGATTCTTTCATGAAACTTTTGAGAAGTAAGAAAATTATATTTGAAATGTTGTTGTTATAAATAAATTTATCAGATATAAATATAAATTTGAGTAATTGAATTTTAATATAAATTTGAAATTATGTGAGATGAAGTTAGAAGTTTTGTTGGGACATACAATTTAGATTTTTAAATTGTATTTTTTGCTCATAAATATAATTTTTTCCTAAATTGTGAAATTATCAAAATTATTCCAATTATTTTTATACAATCTTACCAAATAAGTAAAAGTTTATCAATAACTACACGACCATGTTCATACTCTGTAAAATAATGATATGACATTCTCAAATTAAATTTTTTGGAGAATTGAGATATCATTCCATTATTTGAAATCACGAGATGAAATCGTATATCCAAACAAAGTGTTGTTTGGCTCCAATATTCCCAACTATATTTATGAAAAATTTGGGAAATAGTTTGATCATATAACTTGTCACTATTTGACAAATATATCAAGTTCTCAAATACTAGAAAAATTAGTATTCAGGCCAAATTTTAGCATTTGAGAAATTTTTATATTTTATAAAAACACCTAACATTTACAATTTTGGACTGAATTTCAGTCCTAGTTCATTGTACAAACTTCATACAGTTAATATACATTTTAACTATTCGGATTTACTTTCAATTAAATGCGAAACAGTAATTTTTTATATATAAATCAATGATATTTTTTTTTTCAAATTCATATTAATTGTATTTGTTGTTATGACTTTTCACGAAACATACTGATAATATAAACTTATAAATATTTTTAATAACTTTTAGATATTGTGTATACATATTATATTCTTTTAAAAAGTCAAATATTTTTTCAAAATATTTAGCGAAACGTATAATAAAACTTCACTCAAATATAACTCGCTAAATATCGAAAATTGAAAAAAAAGAAGGTGAAAGGGACTTGACTAGATATGTATACGAATTGCTTAGGCCAGAAGGTTGTCCCGACATTATCTCTGCCCCCACACGCACGGCACCTACGCCCCTCTACCCCCACACCCCCAAAATTCAATTTTATTTATTTATCTTATTGTTTTAATTAACTATTTTATTTGTATGTTTTTTTTATTTCAATTTATGTTATGGTGTTAGGAGTGCAAGTCAATACATATTTTTGACTTTGAATTTATAAACATATAAATATTTAAAAATTATTTTAAATTATAGATTTTAATTTTTTCCCTTTTTAAAAAGAATATTATATCAAGTAAAATGAAACAAAAAGGTACTGATTAATTATTGTGACGTTTTCTTCCCATTTCAAATTATTTATTCGAAATTTTCTTACTCGCTATTTGAGAAAATAGGACTCATTTCAATTTATAATAAGTGATTTTTATTCAAAATATATATGGTGTTACAGTCAATGAAGAAACCGTTGATTTCTATTATTTTTTTGTTCTTACTCTTATTCAAAATATAATGTGTTACATAATTTCAAATATAAAAATTCATCATATGGTTTTTTTTTAAATTGTTTGTGAATTATTTCCAAAACTAAGTATACATTTTCTGTTTTAGGTTTTAGTCGGCTAAAAAACATATTTTTATATTCAATAACAATTACATAATAAAATATTCATTTTACTCTTAATGAAATAATTAATAGTAATACAATCATTTATTACTTATTTCATATCATAATTTTTTAAAAACTTCATTTTTTTAAAAAAAAAATTATGTATCAAGTCAAACAACATCACAAACAAAAGAATTAATATCTATCTCTCTATTTACCAACATGGGTTGTGGTGCAATGTTGAGACTGTTTCATCCTTAACCAAACAACTCCGAGTTAAGCCTTGGATATGGAGAGAATTATATTAAAAACGTCACCTCCAAATAGATCCTCCAAATTTAATCGAGACTCCAATATAGATTCCGAATAATCTATCTCTCCATTTTTTTCTTCCTAAGCCTAAAAGTACTGTGAAAAGGGAGTGGCTCAAGGATTAATGCCTTCTTTTTTCACATCTTACATTTCACATTCACACAGTTCTATTCTGTTCTCATTTACTATATGGAATTTTAGCTCCCCAACACCCTACACCCCTAATAAATACTACTACTTGTCATTTCTACCTTATCTATTTTTCTTTGTGTTTAGATTGGTCCCCATAATTTACACTTCTTTTTGTCAATTTTGTCACAATCAAGAGAATTATATAATGAGCTTTTACTTCCCTAGTTAACTATAGGGATTGATACATTTGACCCCTATATTGTATATTTATTTGGCACCAAGTTCAATCATAAGGGGTCATTTGATAATGTGTTCGAATGTGATTTATGCCAGTATTAAATTAAGAAGAATATACGTAAATTTTATTCTTATTTTTATAGAGTAGAGAAGTATTTTTAAATAACTCTCGAGTCAATAGTTCAATACATTAATTGATAAGTGTTCCCTTAATACTCCACGATCATTTTTTATAGACATCATTTTATGAGCAAAAGTGATATTTTTGGTGTGGATCCAACCTAATCGGGTCTTAAAGGGGCTATCACTAATCGGATGTAAAACTAAAATACACAAGTGTTATATTATTATTCATCTTAAACCAACTTATATGATATATTTTTCTTTTAATCTATGCAGAATGGAATTATATTTTGTATTTTAAAATAATTTAATTTTAAACTCTCATTTTCGCTTAGTGAAATGATTCATAGTGACACAAATATTTATGACCTGTTTTGAACCACAAGTTTCAATTTTTCTGTTTCAAACTTTATATCAAATTATTGTGCATCACATATAAATTGAAATGAAACGAGTATAAATCATGAACCAAATTGAACCTACGACATGACACTCATCACTTAGTTGCAATATGTTAAGTTAATCAAAATTGATAACAATAAAGAACACATAAACTCAATAAGATTGTCAAGGAATATCCTTAAAAATTTTGAGTTCAATAACAGGACAACATACCTTTTGATTTCATACATCGAATTAAGGCAAACAAATCGAAACAGATAGAGTACTTAATCTAGGATTTGTTTTCCTCTTTGTGGTTCTTGTTTGAGGAAGTATTTTGTAACTTTCAACATCTTTAGAGACCTTAATGTCAAGGTGAGAAATCTCAAGGGTTTAAAGTACAAATTATATGATCTAAATAATAGTAATACTATTTAATTTACAAACCTTAAAAGTGTTGTAAGGAAAAGATAAAGAATCTATCTATATGTCAATAGTAACAGAAACAGAATCCACATGTGTATCGCCTATCCAATCAAACTTCAATATCTTGTTGTACATTTTACTATATTATTGTAATCTTGACCAAAGACCATGTGGCCATAACAACCCCCCACTCCACTCCACCCCTATACCCCCTATACCCTAGTTTTGAAAATGACTAGAAAATAGATTGGTTTTCAAAAGATTTCTAATTAAAAATATAATTTATTTTTTATATGATTAGTGAGGATTTATATAATCGTCATAAGTTAGTTTGAAATCGTCATAAGTTAGTTTGAAGTAGAGTTATAGTAATTATATTAGTATTGACGTGAGGGGCAAAGATGACTATATTTCTGAGAGTGAACTTCAAGCGCATATGAAGCGCATGAATTATAGTTATGCTTCAGAATGAAATTATTAATTGTTGAGTTAATGAATTTTGTTGAAACGTATCTCACACTTCAACCAAATAACATAATAATTGATACCAACAACTATAACATGTAAGGTTCTTGCAATTTTCAATAAAGCAAAGATGTTATACTATCAAATCTTTGGGGATTAGATGTTTTATGATTTTTGTGACTAATTCACCGTTTTCTTCTCAAAAGTTTATTATTCCTCTTTAATATTATTAAAAATATGAATTCTTTAAAGGATTTAGTTAGTTATAAATATATTATCATGTAAAAAAGATTAAAATTTAAGAATGCAATTTATCAAGTTATAGCAAATTATTAATTACTTTATTCTTTATATTACAACAAACTATTCATTTATTCTAGGTTATCAATCGATATTTACCATATGTTATCTTTTAAGTGATCAAATCGTGAGAGTATTTTGCATTTGGGTATATCCTAGCGATTTAATAAAGTATACTATAAAGTCTCATATTCAAATTTAATTAAATTTTGATGGACATAATTACTCGATATCTATATATATTAATAGAAAATAGACATATACCTCAATAAATTAGTTAAAATACATAAAAGCTAGTATAAGAAATTAATCAAAATACGCCAAAGCTAACATAAGAAATTAGTTAAATGCACAAAAGGTAACATAAAAAAATTAGTCACACAAAATCTAAACTCTTAATAAATTGATTTGTAATATATATAAATATCTAACAACTATTTTAAAACATAAATTTTTCAAAAGTTTTCATTATTTTCTTAAATAATGTATCAAGTCAAACAGTCTCACATAAAATGAAATAGAAAAAGCACCCCAAACAAAATTAGTCAAAATACACGAAAGCTATTATTAATGAACAAACTCTAAACCCTTGATAAAATAATTTTCAACCACATAAATATCTAACAATTATTTAAAAACACAAATTTTAAAAGTCTTTAATTTTTTTCTCAATTATCGTATTAAGTCAAACAAAAAAAATATCTCAAATAAAATTAATCAAGATACACAAAAACTATCCATAATACACAAAATCTAAACCCTTTTTACCAAAAGGCAATAAAGTAAAGAAAGAACCTTCTTACAACCCAAATAACCCCAAATCCAAAAAAAACAAACCACTTTTCATAGTATACCATATGATAGACATTTGACAATACTTTAGTCACTCAAATAGCTACAACTCTGTCTCAATACTCTGCTCCCTCTCTTACATTGCAACCCAAACACACCCTAAAAAACATCCACAAAAAACCAAACCACAAAATTCTCCCTATTTATCTCTTCTTTATTACTCCATTCTACACATAACCTTTTCTTAAATTTGAAAAAAAAAACTTTTTCTAGAGATGGGGTTTGTAGTTGAAATGTGTTGCAACTCAAGATTGGTTTTTTTGTATAGGAAAAAGAAGTTGAGGAACATTTTCTTGAAATTGAGAAGTGAATTCTTGAATCAAAAGAAGAACAAGAAGAGTAACAACAAGTTGAGTTTTCATTATGATCCTTTAAGTTATGCACTTAACTTCGATAATGGTAACTTTGGTTTTTTTTGTTAGTAATATTATTCATCACTTACCCCCCCCCCCCCTCCCCCCCTCCAAAAAAAAATTTATAAGAATTTTGATGTTTTTAGATGGCTAGTTGCTAACTAGTTTGATTTTTCTTTAGTTAGTTTTGAAAATGATGTAAGGAGGACTAATGACAAGTTAAGGAAGTGTTTTGTATATTATTTTAGTTTAATCAACTTAATGGTAGGTTAATGTTTATTACTCTTTATAAGTATTTTAAGAATTTTGATGTTTTTAGATGATTAGCTTGATGACAAGTTTAATTCTTATATAGGTAGATTCAAAATGTTGTAAGGGAGTTTAATGACAAGTTTATGAAGTGTTTTGTATATTATGTTTGTCTATTTCTATTTGTTTTATTCTGTTAATGTCTTTATGTAGTTTAATTTCAAGTTATAATGCTAAATTTATCTTTATTTAAAAAATTTCAAGAATTTTGATGTTTTTAGTTGTCTTGTCTAGTTTGATGACAAAGTTTCATTCATCTCTAGTTAGATTCAAAATGTTGTAATTAGGAGGGTTATTGACAAGTTAAGGAATTGTTTTTGATTAAAATATATTTAATTTCTAGTTTAACTTCTAAGTTTTAATGCTAGGTTAATCTTTATTAAATTGTCACATGAGTTGGATATGTGAAGAGAAAAAATCCATGCATTAGTGGCCTCTTTGCATGATTAATTAATTTATATTAATATTATCTTATAAAAGGACAACATTTTCCGTTTTCACTTCAGAAATTGAGGAACTTTGACTAACTATTAGATGAAACCATTTTATTTGTGTACCTTTTAAATAAATATATATTTTTAATAAAAAAATATAATATACATTTGGAATGTTTCTAAGAAAATGATATTTTCTTGTGGAATCAGTTAAAAGAATCTAGTCATTTTTTGAATTATTTGCGGCCTTAAAAATAATTATTTTACTTTATTAATTGAAATTAAATATATCACCGATCTTGCAACAACAGTGCAATACACCCATACAATTTTGCTAAGTTTAGAGTGTTTTCAAAACTTCTCACGACTTTTTATTAAGAGTCACATGCTTCTACACGGGTTTGAGTCCACTTGCTATGTCATTTAACAAATTGATGTGTACCTAATTCAAGTTAGTCAAGTAAATTAGTGTTCTTTAAGACTGTCAATAGTTTGGAAACATAATTGATAATTTATATCAAATTCATGGGTGTTCTCATTAGTTCTCTAAAAAAAATAACTTCGATAACATAATGATGGTTCATATATGTTTTGGAAACAATTGATAGTTGAGGTATATTTTTTGATAAATAATTAATGATAATTAAATGATTTTACTAAATAGTTAATGATAATTCGGATGAAATATCACTTAATAGTTAATAAATGAAACTCGAAAAATTAGAATACTTTTATGTTTTTGAATCGATCAATTTGAGCGGCCCAAAGCGCATATGAAAAGTGAGGGAATATTGGGTTTTGTTCAATCACTTTCGATAGATATTGGACCCCTACTATTTGATGGCAATTTTAGGCCCTTAAAGATAAAAGATGTGGTCCTAATTTTTAAACCATGATGACAAAGCTCTTAGGTCCCTCTCAAAATAATACTTACATTCGAGTCAAACAGTCTCTCTACTTCTACGAGATAATAGTAAAATTTATGTTATTATGTATATTTTATTTTCTTCAAACTCTACTAGTGGAGTAGTAATTTTACTGGATATGTTATTGTTATAGTATGGAGCGTTTTATTTTAAAGAGAGATTTTTTAGGCACGAATTTGAATCGGTCAAATTTCGAAGCGAATATTGAATATTGAATGAGAAACAAACAAAGGAAAAATTAATCTCTAGAGATGGATGGAAAATATAAAATATATACATATAAGAAAAATGTAAAAGAAATATATTTTTAGGTATCAATTATTTGGAGTTTGTGGAATAGGGATCGTTTGATTGTCAAGATGGAACAGACAAAATGGGATGTCATCGTTATTCTATGAGATTAGCTATTCCACCACTTTTATGTGATAACAAAATTCATGAATTTTAATACAAAATAACTTTCGGGATTAATTAGTATCCATACCTAAATGGAGGAACATAATGTTGTATTTAATTCTTGAATTGTTATCCCTTTGAAGTTGTGTTCGAAATGGTTTTTGAAATTTAAATTTTTATTTAGACATCCGTTTTTGTAAGTGAGAAATTTTTCACCCAAAAAGCTGGTGTCTTGAAAAAAAATGTTCAAAATATTTTAAACGTTAGATCAAATTCCATGGACAATAATATTTTAACTTTTTTATTTTTATAAACAAAAGCTTTCAAAATCTATAATCAAATAGAATCTTAAACTCCTCCACAATTGATATGGGCTTTAAAATGTAGAAGTTGTAGACACTAGACTGTCAAAAATTGCTTAAATGTACTTTCTCCGTCTCAATTTGTGTGATACTGTTAGAAATGACACAAAGTTAAAAAATGAAAGACTTTTAAAATTGTGATTTGAAGTAAAAAAAAATTATATTTATATAACTATAAATCATTTTATTAAAGGTAAAATGAGAACTTTTAAGTTATTATAATTATGAAATTGTAAGATTCTTTTTGGGAGGAATGGAAAAAGAAAAATATGTCACATAAATTAATATGGAAAAGATAATTCAAATCATAAAATAATCCTTAAACAATAACAATATTGTATGATAAAAGATAAAAAATGTTAAAGAGAGCAAATAAGCTATTCTTATTTCTTCAAGTCTACTCAACATGGTTTTTAAATGCATTTATTTATAGAATTATATCGAGAAATATTAGAAGTTTATGGAGATATCATTTGTATAGGTCTAAATACAGACTGAATGATAGATGAACAAATTAAAAAATGACACATAATAATCAAGGTCCGATCAGGTACAACTCAACGAAGATGACATCAGGGCAACACCTGAATGTTGATATTTGTGGATTTTTTTGTCAAATAAGTAAAACCTAACATAATAAAATCTTGATAATGTTACTAAATATTTGTCAAATACAAAAATGTGTCTTTTGTGCACCGACTAAAAGGTAAAGTGTATCATATTAATGAAGAGGGAAGAAATACTTTAACAACAAGGGGTCCATAGCTCAGTGGTAGAGCATTTGACTGCAGATCAAGAGGTCACCGGTTCGAACCCGGTTGGGCCCTTTTTATAAAAAAAAAATAAAAAAAATTGTTTGTTCTATCTAGCCTTTTCTGTTTAAAGTTAATCACTAGTTTAATTAATGGGGGTATATACTCTATAAATTAAAATCATGTTTATGAAATTAAAGCATTGTAAGGATTTGTAAATTTTAATTTTCCTTCTCATGTTTGTCTTCTTAATAACTAATGTCATTTTCGTTTAATTACTTATTTGATGACAAAGGGCTTAATTGGAAATTATATTGAAATCCACAAGCTTATATGTTTGTGAAAGACCTCGTTTGACCATGAAATTTGAAAAAAATAATTTTTGCTTTCAGAGTGTAAAATGATATTTGAAAATCAGTGTTATTTTTAATTTATTTTGCTTCACTAGTTCACTTGAATTAATTCTGGTTTTTCAACGGAGACCGCAAAGATATTGATACTAGGAAAGACTAGGCGGGAAAGAGAATTGCTTTTGTTGAAGAATCACCCCCTTAGGGTAAATGTTCTCCCTTATCATAGTCGTTATATTGAATCTTTGAATATTTTTATGTGTTTAGTTCTTTTATATTTCGAAATTCGAACTTATTTTGACTTCACTGTACGTCTATATGTGTGTGGGGTGTTAAGGTTCTTCCATGTGCTTGGAAAATCATGTTTGTTTATTACATAAAAGTCACTTAGACAAAATCTATGTTCTTAGGGCTTCCTTTAATTTGTCTCAATAAAAAAGTACATTTATAATTAAACTCATTTGACAAAAATCATGTGTGTGTTCATTAAGTAAAACACAAACTAGCCCAATCCACAATATATAGATATTTAACCATTGTTATTTAATGAGGAGGTGGATTCAAGGATTTAACGTTTACAATTTTTTTTCAACGATCGCAAGCTAACTATACAATAATATATACTCAGGTTTACGAGGTTTACAAATAATCTGTTTATTTTTTCTAGCCAGTATACATATATTATACACAATCATACACATGTTATAACATATATTGGCTATTTTTAGTTTAATCAATTTGGTGGATAACTATTTTAGTTAATTTTCCTTTATTTATTTTAGCAATGTTGTGTCGAATCGAGATGAATAGTAGAACTTTTCAATTCTTAACCAAAGGTCATGAATTCGAATCCTGAAAATGAAAAAATTAAGATCTGAAATATCTCATTTTTAACGAGTCATACTAACATGATACAAATTTAAATTAATCGGGATCTCGAAATGCACCTTTGGTTTCCAACTATAAACTGTCAGAAAGTAAAGAATGCATTGACATTTAGATAAGAAAAAATAAATGGACAACAATTAACGTATCTCTCCGCATTCAACGCTACCTAATTTCATCAATCTGTCTTACATTTTTATAATATAAGGTTCAAAAATAATATCAAGAAAGTGAAAACAAGAAACTTTTTTCAAGGAAAAAAACAAATAATTCCTATTTGTTAGGATAAAAAAAAGGTTTTTTTTGAGGAAAAATAAAATTTCATGTTTTTTTGTTGTTCAAAGTTGGGGACCCCTACATATATCATTCCCTTTTTGTGAATTTCTAGGTCTCTAACATGTGCAACACATATGAACAATGAATGTCTTCAAAACTAAGACGTCGATTCAGGAAAGAATCGCACCTTAAAAAATATAATATAAACAGTCTATTTTAATATAAATATTAATTGTTGTGTTTTTACGATTTGGACTAGTGACAAATAAATCATACTCAAGATATTTTTATTATTGCTCCAAAGGTTTCCTTTTAGTTATTGGAATATAGTGCACATATAATTTGGTTGAAGTAGCTACATACCTATTCTTCTACTCTTTCCTGAAAGTCGAATGATTACTCGCAGCTAACACGGGAGCTACATTGATTGAAGGATGATTAGTTGAATGCCTTTCACTTAAAAAATTAAGTCCAATTCAATTTTTGATTTTCGAATTGATGAAATTACTATCCAAATCCAATTAAATTGAGATTGGATTGAATTTTTAAGTTCGATTTTGAATTAATCGGCTTAGATATTTTTATTTTTACATATGAGTCTTTAAGACAGACCATAATAGTTAACAGTCATAATTCACATTATAGTTTGCTACATAAAATATACAACTTCCTACAATTAACAAGGATTGAGGTCACCCTATCACCTATATCGCGTAATTTCATATTGAACTTAATACTAAAATGGATAAGCGTTAGAATATAAATTTAATGGATCTTGGACACATATGATACGAGTAAAACTAAATATACGGCTTAATTTTAAAAAAAAATTGGAATATCCAAAACGAACACCATAGTACTATATTTGATATCCAATCCAAAATTCAAACCAAATATCCAAAAAGTATGAATTAATCCCATCATAATTTTTAACATTATCATTAACTTTTCATTCATTAATGAAAAATGTTGGCAATCAAGATCCTTTGAATTGAAGCTGCCTTAGCTTGATCATGATGTGCTTGATATAATAGAGTTATTTCATGAATGATCACTAAAATTTTATCTTATTGTACCAAAGTCTATAAATTAGTTTTGTAATAAAAAAAATTCATTCGTAAAATCATAATATAAAATAAATCATGATAGAACACTTTGTTCAAACTCTCAAATTTGAACGATACCACATAAGTTGATACATAATACTGAAAAAATTATTTAGTGACTAGTAAAATTGCCAAATTGGTGTTGTCCAACTCACAAACAATGTTTCAAGAAAAAGGTTAAGACCTTTACAAGACAAAGAGTTAAACATGTTATTGATTAGCCATTAGTTCACTAATGCCTATCTAAAATGATCATAAGTCATAATCATCTTTATAATTATAACAAGTGAAAACCAATGGTTCTTAATCAATATAATATGGTCCTAATTAATTAATTTTATCATTTCTTTGAGTATGTTGTACTTATTTCTCTTTAATAAGTGTTTCTAACGTCTCTTAATTTCTTTAATTTGGAAGAAAAAAAATTACTTTGGATTAACATTCTAAAATATACATTGTTACCGTTTTGACATGTGACAAAAGAAACTTATGTAGACTTTACATTAAAATTTTGAATATTTGACATTTCAAAAATGAATTATTTTAATCATAATAATTTCACTTTAAAAATTTATGTCACGCACGTTAGAAATGGGTATGAAAGTAAAAGCAATAGATTTGCCCAATGATATATATATATATTATTGGCTAAATAATTATTATAACAATACAACAATAAAAATTCATTCAGATTAAACCTTATATATGTACACATACAAAATAAACACAAAAATGAACAATATTCTTCTTTTTTTCTCTACTATCTAATATTCCCTATTATTATGTTTTTAGTTTATATTGGAAGAGTCATTTATACTGTGTGAAATTAATTTTAAGGAGTACCATGATCAACGATATATGTCAAGCTTGATAAGAATTTTTGTGATTATATTTTAACAATTTTTATAACTACTAATATCACAAAGATTATAAGAAAGAGGTAATTAATGTGTAATTCCATCTTGTACAAAATTATAGCAAAAACAAACATTTAAAGCTATAAAAATATCAAATCAACTTCACAAACTTTGGATCATATGTGACAGAAGTATAATTTGTGGTGGTAAATAGTGAATTTGTCATCTTTTTGGGGTCCCAAATAACCAATAAATAATTATAATTGCCAACTAATTTGGACCAACTTTTAAGGCCACATGAAATTAAACTGGTCGTTGGGTCACAAATTCAATACTTTTTTTCATAATCCAATGTACTAAATGTTTATTTATACTCAAAAAAATATTTTAAAAAACGAATTTGATGAAGTGGTATCACGTGAAATCGTTTGAGACAAAAAAAAACATATTTGCTCCAATTTTTCCTTAATTGATTTGATTCACTTGATAGATATAGAGATTTAAAATAGAAGTAAAAATATTTAGTGATTCAAACTAAAAGACATCATATTTTCAGAGTGATGTTATGACTATTCACAGAAATAGCAAAGTGTGAAATACAAGCGTCAAATCAATTATGTTGGATAATTATTTGTCTAACTTCTTGCTTCTTTGCATTTTATTTTTAACGTTATGTAAATTCAAACACGAAAGATCACAGTTCAAATATTTCTCACCTTTTATAGATATTTCACTTACTAAGAATATATGAAATTAAAATTAGATTTTGTAAGTGAAATAATTTTTTAAAAAGATTATTGGTATATATTATAAAAATATATACCAAAATAGGTTTTTTGTTTTTCCCCTTTAGATTCCATTTATCTCTAGGTTTTTTCTTTGATTGGACCATTTAATCTAGTTGCAAGTAACTTCCAAAAATAGGAAAGTGGATAATCATTTCATAATGTACAACAACAATTCAACCGATTAATAAAGAAAACACATGCCTTTGTCAATTAGTAGGTTGATGGACTAAATCCTAATCATTTTTTTTCTTAAAAATATTCTTAACGTATTAAAAAATAGAAAAATATTTAAAATATTCTTAACTTATTAAAAAAGACTTAAAAATAATGCGAATTAGTTTATATTATATGATTTTTAAATATATATATATACGATTAATAAAGAAAACACATGCCTTTGTCAATTAGTAGGTTGATGGACTAAATCCTAATCATTTTTTTTCTTAAAAATATTCTTAACGTATTAAAAAATAGAAAAATATTTAAAATATTCTTAACTTATTAAAAAAGACTTAAAAATAATGCGAATTAGTTTATATTATATGATTTATATATATATATATTTCATTCAAAAAAAATTTCATGTTTGGTTGGATTAAATGTTTTCCAAATCAACTCATTTTCCTCAAATTTAAGGAAAATGACTTCCCTTCAAAACTTAAGGAAAACATTTTCCAAAACTCTCTTCCAACTTCTAATTTAAAAAAAATTGTTGAAAAAATCAATTTATTTGGTCCCTACCCTCAAACCAGCCCCTCCCCCCAACCACCCCAAAAAAAATAAAAAATTAAAGTTTATTTTTAAATTCAATATCTTTACCCCACCCTCACCCCTACCCCAACCCCTACCACCACCCCTCCAAAAAAATATTAAAAGTTGTTTTTAAAAGATATTTCTAATTTCAATTTTTTATTTTTTTACACCCCCACCTCCTACCCTCGCCCCCCCCCCCCCCCCACATCCCCCTATCAGCCCTTCACTCCCTTCAAAAAGAAAAAAATTTAAGTTTATTTAAAAAAAATATTATTTCATTTTTTCACCCTTACCCTCGACCCCCTTACCCAGCCCCCACCCACCCCCTACCAGCCCCCCTACACCCAAAAAAAAAATTTAAGTTTGTTTTTAAAAAATATTTTCGACTTCAAAATTTCATTTTTTCACCCCTACCCTCGACCCCCCCCCCCGCCCTACCAGCCCTCTCACCCCCAAAAAAAAAAAATTAATTTGTTTTTAAAAAATATTTTCGACTTCAAAATTTCATTTTTTCCACCCCTACCCTCGACCCCCCCACCCACCCACCCCCTACCAGTCCCCCCCACCCAAAAAAAAATTTTAAGTTTATTTTTAAAAAATATTTTGAACTTCAAAATTTCATTTTTTCACCCCTACCCTCGACCCCCCACCCACCCAACCCCTACCAGCCCCCCAAAAATAAAATTAAGTTTGTTTTTAAAAAATATTTTTAACTTTAAAATTTCAATTTTTCACCCCTACCCTCGACCCCCCACCCACGCCTTACAGTCCCCCCCCACCCCCACCCACCCCCTACCAGCCCCCCCACTCCCAAAAAAATTTTTAAGTTTGTTTTAAAAAATATTTTTAACTTCAAAATTTCAATTTTTCACCCCTACCCTCGACCCCCACCACCCCCCACCCCCAAAAAAAAATTATTAAGTTTGTTTTTAAAAAATATTTTCAATTTTAACAATTATTTTCTACTCTAGTAAAAATAAAAGAATTTTTTCAAAAACAGTTTTCATTCATAAATCAAACACTAAAAATCTTTTTCGAAAAAATTTTCTACTCACCAACTAAACATGAGAAAATAAGTCAAAAATCAACTTGTTTTCCAAGAAAACATTTTCCATGAAAAACATTTTCCTTCATACCAAACACACCCTAAGTGTAAATTGTACTTATAACTTAAAATGAATTATAAATATAAAATTAATATTATTAAGCTCGTGCTATCTTTGATTATCAAAAAAAAAATTATGATTGAAGCACATAAATCTCTTCCCCTCATAATATAAATAGATGATATCTACGTAGGTTAATTTCTTGAACGATCATTAAATTATAAAAATTATTCAGTATAAAACAATAATGTTTTTTTAAGATAACAAAACCATTCAAGTATATTCATATTTCCAGCATATAAAATAATACAAACCCAAACTCTTAAGGAACACACAAAGGGCCACATCTCTTTGTGAGATTACTTTCCATTCTGTAAATTGACATTATTTAAGTTATGAGAAAAAAAATTAAACCATAATTAAAGAGGAAAAAAAGTAATCATTTAATTAAATACTTCAATTTGGTGAAGGGAATATTTCTTTTAGTTCAGCTTTGCTCTTTCAAGCTAAGCATTGTTCTATAGAAAAATATAATACTTTATACAAAATAAATAAAACAAAACAAAAAAACACTAAATACATTTATTAATTATAATTTAATTTATTCAAACAATTTATGAATATTTGCTTCACCTCATATATTGGTATCAATCAAACTGCCAAAATTTTCAAAAATCAATTTTCTTATTTATGGTATGTCAATTTTCACAGCTGTATAAAAATTTTGTTTAAATTAAATGCAAAACCTAAAATATGTACTTCGATAAAAAAAAGCTATTTTGGGTCAATCTTGGGTAATTTTATATAAGAATATGTAACACTTAAATGATTTTGTTGTCACAAAAAATAAAGTGAAAAATTAGTGTGTGAAATATTTTTCATAATTTGATTGACTATTAAAGAAATTTACTTCATAAAAAAATTGCTTCACCTAATAAATTGGTGTTCAAAAATCAAATTATTTTTTTTCAATTCTTATTTATGGTATGTCAAATTTCACAGCTGTAGCAAAAATTATTTAAATTAAATGCAAGAGTTGTACATTTGTACTAATTTACAATCCCAAGTAAAAAAAAAGGATTAGTTATATGAATCATTGCTAAATTCATGACGTTTTCTACATTTTCAATTGGTATATAAATTTAAGATTAAAAATTGATGAGATTTTATATTAATTTGAAGTTAATACTCATAATTTAGTTTACAGCTAAATATTTATAAATAATTGATATATTCTTGACGTATATAGGATTTAGACAAAAGTTATTGAATTCTCGTGAATTCACATAACATACTATGGATATTCACCGGACTTCAAGGAAGGTTGAACTTGAAGTGAATATACGAACATAACTAAAATTTAATGTCAATTTATATCGCCTATATAAATCATTTTTTTTCATAATATCACATTTTGTATGGATTTCAAAGAGATTGTAGGTCTTAACAACGACTTCCTTCAAAAATAATTTTAGATTAACATTGTTATTTTCTTATCTGCTTCAATTACTATAATCTCACTTTTATAGGCACTGAGACACGACTAGAATTTTGACTCCATAAATTCTGAATTTTACAAAAGACGACTTATTACATTCTAAACAAACTACTACACATATTAAGTACTTTTTTCAACACAATCAAAAAATCTTCGCCAAAATATAAAATTCTATCGAACCAATAAGCAGAATTGTAGCTCCGCCCCCAATTAACGAAAGAGGTGAAATAGAAAAATAAATTAAAAAAACCTTAGTGGAATGTTCCCCAAAGGGTGGGAAAGAATTTTGAACCCATTTAGTGCGCTCCAACGTTCCAATGTGCTGTAGGATACTCGTGACAGTGAGCCTTAACCAAACGGTCAAAATTTACAAAATTTTTTTTTACAGACATGTGAATCCTCATAAATTCACAAAACAAAACAAAATCTCTGTTCGGTGTTGGGTAATTTATATTTGATCCGACTAAATTTGAAATTAGCATTGAAAATTCTTATCTTGTGTGGTAAAAGACTCACTTATAAATCCGAGATATACAACTAATCCAGAGTTATTTGAGTTATAAAATGTTGTTGGACTGTTATATTCTGGAGGAGAAAGTCAATAGAACACTTTTGTTGGTTTTAATTTCAAACTGTAATTTACTGTAATTTGTATTATATTTCATTGACAAGGATGCAAAAATATTTATCAGTCCACCATAATTCTCATTGATTAAAAAAACTTGGTTAAGGGTAAAAGAACTACTTACCAGTCCACAACAACTCTGGTTGATTAACAAACACAATCTTTTTACCTAAGAAAACAAAAAAATTCCATCCAATGTTTAACATTCATATTCGAACCCGATTAAATTTGAATTAGCACAGAAAAGTTTCATCTTGTATCTTGTGTGGTGGTAAAACACTCACTATAACAAAGGGGATGACTCAAAACTCGAGATAATTTGGTTAAGAATAAAAGAATACTTACTAATCCACGACAGCTCAATTTGATTTTAATTTTAAAAAAAACAATCTTTTTACCATAAATAACAGTTGCTACTTTTAAGGTTATTTCTTTCTATAAATAAGTGAAACACTTGTTCAGACCAAATCATTCTGTTTCTCCCTTCAAATTTTTCCCAATATCTTTTTTCCATCATTGTACCTTCTTGTCTAAGTGATGAATAAACAAGAAAAACCCAATCTTTCTTCTTTTTCAATTTTTTTATCATAAACTATACATACATACACCCTTTTGTTTCTTCCAAAGTCAAGATTATTTTTTTTTTCAAAACCCCAAGGCCACTTACCAAAATGCATTTTCTGATGTTGGTTTTCAAGATTTTGTTCATTTCATCATTCTTTCATCTGTTCTCACTAGCCCAACAACCCCAAATTTGTGTTGAAACTGATAGACTTGCTCTTCTTGGCTTCAAAGATAAGATTTCTAAGGATACTACTGATTTTCTGTCATCATGGACAGGTAAAGATTGTTGTGGAGGAGGTTGGGAAGGTGTAGAATGTGATGTTTCTACAGGGAGAGTGAATAGATTGGTGTTACAAACACCTTCTGAGAGAGACATTAGTGTTTACATGAAGGGTACTTTGTCATCATCTCTTGGTGATTTGGTTTTCTTGGAGACATTGATTATAAGTGGAATGAAACATATTGCTGGTGCTATACCGGAAAGTTTTTCGAAACTTTCAAGATTGAAGCAGTTGATCTTGGATGGCAATTCACTACAAGGAGATATACCTTCTGGTTTATCTCATTTGGAATCACTTCAAACACTTTCACTTAGTGGTAATCATTTGACAGGACATGTACCTTCTGTATTAGGAAATTTCAAGAATCTGCAGCAGTTGAGTTTAACAGACAATATGCTAAGTGGGGTTATCCCAATTGGTTTCAAAAATCTTGTTAACTTGCAGTCCTTGGATCTGAGCCACAATTTACTATCCGGGGTTGTTCCGAATTTTCTTGGACAGCTTCAAAATTTGACATATATTGATCTTTCAAGTAATGAATTGTCAGGGGAGGTTCCTGTTTCTTTGTGTAGTTTGCTCAAGCTGTCATTTTTATCGATGGATCATAATCGAATAACAGGGAGAATTCCAACTCAAATTGGGAAGATGAAAGCACTTACTTCATTGTCATTGAGTTCTAACAAGTTGACAGGTCAAATCCCTGAGTCTATTGCAGGATTACCAAATCTTTGGAACCTTAGTTTGTCTAGAAATGAACTTTTAGATCCTTTGCCTATTGCTTTCTCTAAAGGGCTTCCTTCACTTTTATCAATAGATTTGTCTTATAACAAGTTCAATCTTGGAATAGTACCTGAATGGATTAGGACTAGAGAGCTTTCTGATGTCAATTTAGCAGGTTGTAAGCTTCGTGGGACGCTTCCGAATTTCACTAGGCCTGATTCATTGAACTCTATTGACTTGTCGGATAACGCCTTCACAGGTGGGATATCGAGTTTCTTTGCAAGAATGTCAAGCTTGCAAAAGGGGAAGATATCAAACAACCAGTTGAAATCTGATGTTGCTGTGATCAAATTGCCTGATGGGATTTCATCTATTGATCTTCATTCAAACCAACTATTCGGGTCTCTTTCGAGGATGTTAAGCAACAAGACAAGCAAATTCTTGGAAGCAATCGACGTCTCAAACAACCAACTCTCTGGGAGCATCCCAGAGTTCGTCAGTGGGTTAAACCTGAAAGTTCTCAACATAGGAAACAACAAGATTGCAGGTCAAATCCCAACTTCAATATCGAATCTTGATAAGCTTGAGAGGTTCGATATATCAAGAAACCAGATTACTGGTACAATTCCAGTAAGTTTAGGATCACTAGTGAAGCTGCAATGGTTAGACTTATCGATCAACAGACTTTCAGGGAAAATACCAGATAGCTTGTTGGGGATTGAAGCATTGAAACATGCAAACTTCAGAGCCAACAGATTATGTGGTGAAATACCACAAGGCAGACCATTCAATATCTTCCCTGGAGCTGCCTATGCCCACAATTTATGCTTGTGTGGCAAGCCTTTGCCGCCTTGTAAGGGAATGAAACAAGATAAGTTGGGCCAGTAACTGCTGACTCCATTTATAGGAATTTATGTTTGTTAACAAACAAACAGTTTACTTTTCTTTTTTTTTTGAATTCTAGTACTACTTGTACAACTCTATCATCTCACATTGTTAGTCAGTGTTTACTTCACATAAATTCAATATGAAATGAATAAATTCACTTGAATGATTCTTGTCGCATGATCAATCACAAACTCAATTCACAAGAGAACTTGCATCATTACTTCAACTAGATAGCTATAATAAGAAATTCATTCCGAAGACTTTTGCAAGCAAGAACTAAACCATAAATTTTCATATATAACTACTTCAAGTAGGACTAAGTTGACAATTGAATCAAAAATTTACATAAGCTCTCGAAACTAGTCAATTCAAGAATCTTGAAGATAGTGACACCAATTCAAAAACTAACAGCTCTATTCCTCATCTACTTCTATCTCATCCTTCACTTCCTCATCTACCACTATTTCTTCCTTTACTTCCTTCTCAGGCTCCTCATCGTCATCCTGAATTGTTAATTTAGATGTTAGAGTTGAAAAGGTAAACATGACAGTTGAAAACTTAAGATTAGCATAAAAACAAGAGCCTACATTGGCATTATCAGCATCAGTGTTAGACTTTAAGGCTTTCTCATATGCTGCTTTGAGCTCTGCAGCCTTTTCCTGATATGGTTTTTTCTCCTGTGAAACCATTTGAATCATAAGAGTAAGAATCACATTAGGAACAACACGACAAGCTCGTATAAAACTATAGACTCAGGCCACTCACCTCATCAGTCATGGACTTCCATTTCTCACCACCCTCCTTAGCAACCTAGAGTGATCAACATATAAAGCAATTAGCGTTATCGAAAGGAAATACAACAAAAAAAGGCATCAGGAGCAGGTATGTTCAACATTACCGTGGAGACACTCTTGCAATCAGGATTTGCAGCCTTAAATGTCTGTCTAAAATCATCCCTGCAAGATTTTTACTTCATGTCAAAACTTTGCTAAAGATTTTTTGAGCACATCTATACATGAACAAACAAGATATAAATGCAAAAGGTGATACAAACAAAAGAGTGAGTGATTACATGAACACGAAGAAAGCAGTAGGAGGCCGTTTAGGAGCATTTGGATTCTTGGGTTTCTTTTCCCTTTTAGGCTTTGGCTCTGTTGATTTCTCCTTGCTCCTGTGCAATTTTACACAATGTTAGAAAACCAAAGGCAAAGAACCGCATAGAACAATAACAATAGCATAACAAAAGTTCTAGAAAATTACTTTGCTGCTGGTTTCTTCACTTCAGTCTGATTTTCCACAACTTGAGCCTCTGCACAAACAAATTTTCCCATTAACAAAATGCTCACAGCCCCAAATTCACCAAGATCACATAGAACATGAAATTTGACATTTTGATTATATAAATAAGCTTCATCATATGATTAGGTACAGAGACTGACCATTGTGAAATACCCAATAAGATTGATTACAAGTGAAAAGAGATAACAAAGGCAAAAGTATTAGTACCCAAGTTCATCTTAATTTTGGCATCAAGGCTACAATTGTGGAAGCTAATCAATGCTATAGGCACATCTTTGCTGCATTCTTCACTGCAATAATGAAAGAAAAAATTCAATATACATCACAAAAAACAGCAGAAAAAGAGATATTCCTTAGTGTTTTTCATTCAAATCTTATACAGAATGAACATTGAACCACAATAACACAGCACAGAACCAGGTTCTTCCACCAATTTTGTAACCTTTAGCCTTCTGCTAATAAGCAAATACACCCACTATATTCACCCAAAAACTGTGTATCTCCACCTACTCCAACATTTTATTTTGTTTTCGATTTCCCATCAAGTGTCCTGATGCCATTGGAGCTCTGACTAAATCTAAATCACACACTACAATACTCATTAGGGGGTGGCATACTCAAGACACAAAACTGAAACATCTAGTTAAGGATAGAGCAAACACGACACTTTCTCACCCTGTAAATGGGAAGAAAATAGCAACCCAGTTCATGAGTCTGCAAATGTAACCTTCAATGATCTAAACACACCCACTAACTTCAATTTACTTTTTCACCAGTAAATCACACATCTAACTCTAATTATCAGCCAAAAAAGGGGAAGAAAAGAGCAACTCAATTCATGAATCTGCAAATGTAACCTTCAATTGACTTTTTTTTACCAGGAAAGAATACATATCACTATTTGCTCCAACATTTACATACACTTAAACGCTATACTCTATTTATCACCACACACCCCAAACAGGAAGATAACAGCAGCCCAGTTCATGAATCTGTAAATGTTACCTTCAACAATCCAAACACACCCACTACCTTCAATAACTTTTTCACCACAAAATCCGAATCACACCCAAATAAGCAGAAAAAACAGCAACCCAGTTCATGAATTTGCAAATGTAACATTTAACAACTCAAACAACCCCGCTACTTATCATCAAATTTTTCACCAGAAAATCATAAATCTATATTAAAAAACCACACCCATATCAATAAACAACAAAACCCTCCTACAAACCCATATGACAAACAGCAAAAAAAATAAAAGCATCAGTTAACATAGAAAAATCAGTTCATACCAACGAGCAAAAGCACTTCCATCCTTAGCACGCTTAAGACTAGCAGCAGCAGCAGCAGATTCAACTTCAACCCTCTTCCTCACTCTAGTAGGACCACCATTCGATGCCTTAGTCGATGCTCCACCACCAGCCATTTTTTCTGAATCTTGATAACAACCCTTAACACAGAAAAAGCTCTAGATATCGAAAACAAGGAAAAAACAGAGAGAAAAATCTTTGGTGAAAAAAAGTTTGTGGGAATTTGGAAGGTTTAAAGAAGAAACGAAGGAGGGAATATTGGTGAAAATTTTGGTTTTTTTAGATTTTTGAACTTTAGCGCCATTTTTTTGAATTTTTATAAGATTTTGGCGGGGATAAAAAAAAATGACTTGGATTGATGACGTGTTTTGAATTTCTACCGTAGGATTAGAAAGTCCTACTCTTTTTGAACGGTACATGATTGTTCGCTAATTTTTTCAACACTCACTTGTCATTTTTAATAAGTTTCTCAAAATATTAAATTTATTGCGTTCAAAAAGTAATACTCCATATGTCCTAATTTATATATGAAAATTATAAAAAAAGGTATGATAATAATTGTTATATTTCCTTTTTTAGTGTTAAACGATAATAACTTTTACTAACATTTTACTATATTTTTTCATCATGTTGATATGCAAATAATTGAAATTTATAGTACTTTTCATATAGTTTTTTAATATCTAAATTTTTTGTTTAAAATATCAAATTAATTTAATCTAATATAACTTTAAAAATTAGTCAAATTGACTTTCAAAAAGCGCAACATGACATTTAAAAGTGGATAGAGAGAGTAATAATTATAAGTATTAATTTAAGATACTTAAATGATATATGAAATTTATGGTCAAATAAAGATTTGGTTGAATCTCAAACTTTGAAAGGTTTCTGTGAATTGGGACGAAGAGAATATAGTATAATTGTCATTTATTTTGTTTCAACTTAAAGACGAATATTCCAAGTTATTATTGAACAAGTAAAAATGAACAGAGATATTAAAAATTTAGTCAACTTTATATTATGAAAATCCAACACATTACTATTTCCTTCATATATTAATATTGGTTTTATCTAGTATTGGTAAGAATTGAATGAAAATTCAGCTAGTAATATTTTTAAAATGGCACTAAGCTAGTGAACAACTTCACTTCTTGAGGAGGACGTTAAGGGATTGTTTGGTTTGAGTGATAAAGGAATAATTAAATTTACAATAAACTTATTTTTTGTTAGGTTGGGATACAAATAATTAATCCCAAAATAGTTATTCATGTATTATAAGTTTTAATTTTGTTCCACATTGAGAATGGAATAAACAATCTCATAATCACTTATTCCCTTTCTTCATAGAGTAATAGTTAGTTATAAAATTAAAACTAATCATGTGAGGATTTTTTTGTCTTTTAATGAGAATTGATCTTGAAGATGGAGGTCCATAACACTATTATGAAAAACAAGAAAGCAAATGTAATATGAAATTATGATACTAATATCCTATAAAGCTCTTCACTTTTTCTCATTTCAATGTTAAAACTATGGTTCAATGTTCAACGATTTTAACATATTTAGTCGATTTTGGGAACTCCTTCCCTTTTTTCTAACTCCTTCCCTTTTTTCAGAAGAAAGGTGAGATCCGGACAAAATCGATGAAACAGAACCATTATACCACAACTTAAATACGTATTGATTTTAACTATTTCACTTATTTGTTCGTCTATGTAGCATAGTATCAAACCACCACAAGACAATTATCTATGGGTGAGTAAATAGAGTTTAACTGTAATGTGGCTATATATAACAAATAACATAGAACAATAAGTCTGATATCTTAAAATTTGCATGCATAAATTTAATGGTGTCCAAGTAAAACTAAATTTAAAAAATTCCACTTCAAAAACACATCTCAAAATACCATAAGATTTGCTCAAATTAAACAAAAAAACCCAAAAGCCTAAAGGCAGTTGTTCAAAACGCAGGCGCTTAGGTACGAGCAGCAGGAGGAGGAGCACCTCCGGCTGGGCGTGGAGCTTGACCAGCCTTAGGAAGATCATCCTGAAATAGAAACAATCCACACGTAAACATCCGAATGACATAGATTCACAAATTCAAGACTTCCCAATAGATTTAAAGGAACTCCTTTCTCAATAACACAAAACGTTTCATACGTTCAAGTAGTTGATATAGGTATTGAACATTTCATAGCATGCAAATTGTTTTGCAGAATATAAGTCAGCAACGAAAACGGGATTCAAATCAGTAAAACCTACTGAATAGGTAGTAATAATAGACTTCTGCACCTAAATATTGATTCCAATAAAGAATTTTGAAGAGAAAATTTAGAGATAACAGAAGTATAGATCAGTACCCTTGGGCGTCTGAAACGCTGTGGAGGCTCACGGACCCTCCTGTCAGTACGAGAACGAACCCTAACAACCTTGGAGTGAATGGCACATGAGACACAATATTGCATCTTCAAGTACAGCTTAGGAAGAGTGTACACTGCAAATATAACTTATTCGTGTTAGCTCGTTATTTATATACTACAATTAAATACGTAGTGTTAATTGTACTAAAAATCTCACATTCAAAAGCACAAGCTTCCTGAACATCCCTCACTGCTGCTTGTTCAACAATGTTCCTCACAAGAAACCTCTTGATGGCTTTGTCCTGAAACAAATTTGACACGAGACATATAAGACCAAGCTCCAATATTCTTGCAAAATTTGGTATCTTAAATTAACACTAAATTAGGAAATACACACAACATATATATAGGAGGATCAACAATTATTCAACACTTGGTGAGTTTTAACTATGGACATAATTGTTACAATTAGAGCGGGACTCTACATCAAGTTCCAAGTTAACAAAGATTCGATGAAACAAGTAAAGTGATATCATTAAAGCATAACAACTACACTGGGTCTTAGCTCTGACGAGAAGATGCCATTGTATCAATCATTCCAGAAAACAAACAAGACTTCACCAATTCTTTGATTTCTAAACAATTTCAGAAAGCACGAACCATCATATTCACAATACTGACATATTCAAAAGTTAAGGAACAATTATTCGGGCTCAATCGGCAAGTTTCAACCATTCCAAGACCACAAATAACAGCTCAGTCGAACAAGACCAAAACAAGACTGGATCTTAGCTCCGACAACAAGTTCCAATTGTACAAATCATTCTAAAATACAAGACTTTTACCTAATTGTCTGATTACCAAACAATTAAAAAAGCACAAACCATTGCATCCACAAGAAGACTAAAACTCAAAATCAACGAACAACCATACAGCGTCAATCAGCAGGCTTCTACCATTCCACGACCACAATTAACAGCTCAATCAACAAAATTAAAGATCTCATAAACAACAAATCAAATAATCATCAAACCAAAAACACTAACAAATAGTCAAACAAACACCAAAATCTCCATCATGTGAAACACATTGATCCTAATAACAATTTTAAGCATTAGCTAGAAAACTCAAATATTCACTAGCTCTTTGTTCCCAGAACCAACAATATTTTGATATCATTAATAAAATTATACTGCATCAAAAAAATTCTACAAATCCAAATATAACAGAATGATAACATATAATTTATAACTTAGGTCTAAATCCAGAATAAATAAATAAAATCTATATGAAATAATCATTCGACTCGCATTCAAGTATAAATTAGGCGTAGTTACTATCTGAAAAAGGAAAAAAAAAAAAAAGATACCTTAGGGCAGCACTTGCCGCAGTTAGAGCAACGGATGAATTTGACATGGCCACGTCCATGCTTGTTACGACCTCCATTTCTTCTCTTGAAAGTCTGCAAAATTAACAGATACACACACAGAAATCAGAGAAATTATACATTTCCTTAGCAAATTTGATGAAAAGTAACAATTTCGAATCGTTACTTACCATTTTCTGAGTTGTTGCTGCCGCTTCTGAGCACAATGCAAACTCTAATGGCCGCAACTCTGCTTTATGAGAGACTAGGGTTTATTCTTATTGAGAAGAAAGAAGAAATATTGGGCTTTTCGTGAAGCCCAATTAGGGCTATGATGGGCCTTTTAAAAAAAAACACAAATATGGGCCTACAGATATAACACACCTCATGAGTCTCACCTTACAAAATCCTACCCGTTCTCGAAGTCGTATGGTAGATCGTATAAGAATAATATGGGGTGATGTATATTATTAAGATTACTTATACTGATAATATTTTTTATTTATTATTTAGTTTGTTATATTAAATGAATATATGATGTATTAAAAATAAATACTATCATATATTATTGTTAATGTCATTATTTACTATGTATACAAATAGTACTGAAATAGAAGTGGCAGAGTAAGAATTTCCACTAATAGAAGTAAATACATGAATTAATCGATGGAGAAGGGGCTTCGACGAGCACCCTAGCCCTAAGCTAGTTTCGGTCCTGTTAAATATGATGTATATAACTAATACATGCATTTAGGGGTGTTCATGGTTTGGATAAAAACCGATCCAAACCGAAAAACCAAATCAAACCGATTAAATGAACCGATTTAATTTGGGTTTTGGTTTGGTTTGGTTTTAGATTGTTAAGAACCGATAATATTTGGTTTGGTTATGGTTTTGTTCAAAGAAAATCAAAGAAATAACCGAACCAAACCAACAAATTATATACATAAATTTTATTATTATATATACATAATATATTAGATTCATAAACAATTTTAAAGATTTTATATATGTTTCATCAAAATTTATTTATAATTTACTTATGAAAGAAAAAATGTCCAAGGTAAGAACATTTTTCTTATTGGTTTCATGTATGTGAGTGTCTATGGAAATTCTTTGTGGGACTGAAAATGTCATTGTCTCTTCCTTCTATGCCAAAATAGTGAATTTTGAAGTTTTATTCAGTAAATTCAATGATCAAAAGTTATGTAATGCCAGTCATTCTAACTATTTTTTTGTTTGAATGGATTGTTGTCACTTTTTTTACGTTTTGAATGAATTGTTTCTTTTATTTTTATGTATGGTTAATAACCGAACAACCGAACCAAACCAAACCAAAACCGAAAACAACCAAACCGATAAATGTATATTATATTTGGTTTGGTTTGGTTTTGATAATTTTAAAACCGATTAAGTTGGTTTGGTTTTGGTTTTGACCAATAACCGACCCAACCCAAACCGTGAACACCCCTACTGATGCATTAGTTATACATTATATTGGGAAACATTATCAAATAAGGAATTTAATAATATCAATGATTATTCGTGTATTATTTTTTGTGTAATACCTTTTACCAAACGATGCTTTGATTTCTTTGTATATGATAGTGAATATTTGGACATAAGTACTGTAATCCTCATTCTGATTCTCTCATTTTATTAAATAGAAATTTAAGTGAAATCTATGCATGTATCCATAATTAGTTTTTTTTTTTAAAAAAAAACTAAATACCTAAATAGCCCCTCAAATTTGACAATTTTTGTAAGATGACTTTTATAAACTTTACGTAAACTTGTATGTGTCTTTAAACACTTGTGAACATAAAACTTGTTCTATGTGTGCTTTTTTTAGAAAAAATATTTACAAGATAGCCCACAAGTATGTACGCTATACTCATTATTGATGAAATAATCGGAATTTTAGCTTATTAAGCATAAATATTGAGATTTGAGGAACAAATTCAAATCGTTGTTCACCATTTTTTGTGGACAAATTGTGGTTGGAGTCTCTGAGCAGTAAGCACAATGGAACTATTACGGTCACGACTCTTTGTTTATAAAATCATTGGTTTTCTTTATAAGAGACGGAAATATATGATCTTTTGCAGGAAGTTCGGTAAGAAATGAGCTCTTTAGAAAACTTGAATAAGATGAGTCGTGTTCTTTAAAAAGCTCAAATATAAATACATATCCTTTATATTTCTCAACATTCCCACCTTATGAAAATCCTAAGCATTTGTAAACACTAAATAGAATTAATATTTTCAAAATTTGAAATATAATCTCAAGTTGAGTCTGAAATTTTCTACTGAACACAACAACAACATATCTGATGCAAAGGCAACTCGATAGAACAGTAGACATAAAACCAATTTTTAAAAAAAGAAAACTTATGCTTTTATATATGTATAATTTTATTTTCATAATTTTCAAAATAACATGATAATTAATTATTATTATCATAATCAATTGTCAATATATTATTTCTTGTAGTAATTTGTAAGACCCGAATATACATATATAAATTATTATACATTATATAACACTACAAATGTTTATATCTTAGACAAGATCTTATTAATAATAGTTTTAATTTTTTTTTATCAACTGAATCAATTGTTATACAAACTATCGAAATATTCTATAATTGGTGGGAATATTGAAAAAGTGAAATCAGTCTTCACTTATTTGAGTATACCAATTACAATATCCTTTTTACTTGTATATATTTTGTATTACATTTAATTACAAAAATAGGTCTAAACCATGTGATTGTTACGCTTTAGAAGACATTCAAAAGGCAATGTCTTTTAAAAGTTAATTATTTGATAATCTAATTATTTTGAGCTTGAAACGGCTAAGAGACACCTCAAAGAATTGAGTAAAGTATTATACAGTAAATTTTAAAATATGATTGGTTCAAATTGAAATGACTTAGACAAATCAAGAAATCATAAATAACTGTAAATTTACTAAATTTAATTGCATTAGGAAAAAAATCAATTAATACTAACAATAAATACATAATTATTTATATTTATATATATTACCATCGTATAATTTTGGGAAAAATTATAAAAATATACTACTTAAGACTTTTATTAACAATATATACACATACTTTTATTTAATTACAAACGTAGTTTATAAATTACCTACATAGCAGATTAATTAATTTTTTATTTTAATTTAATTATTTAATTGCAATTTTCTTCTCTCCTCTTTTTGGGATTATGTGCCTTACTTATCTCCCCAATTAGAGTTCTTGATATAAACGTTTCTGTCTTTTCAGTTATTGTTTTATTTTCTTCCTTTTTTATTCAATCAATGTAAAGTAAAAACTTTTTATGTTTCCAACAATTCATTCTTTTCTAAATTTTCATTGAGAGAAATTTTAGCCATTGTCCTTCTCTCTTCTGTTCATATTCATCGGTTAATCACTTGCACCATTTTTTTTATTTTCGCTAAAGTTCATCATTCAAGATTATATTTTCATAGTTCGGTTAAAATTTGAGGAGGAAGCCCAGAAAAAGTTCTAGGCTTAACAAATCAATTATAATTGTTGGTTGAAGATCCAATGACAATTGTTGATGAATCAATGTAGCTATATTGTATTTATTTAATAGTTTGGTACTATAAAATGTTTGAATAATGATTATTGCTCTATTTTTTTGATAGTGATTGTGGTTTGAATACTTGTGCTTTCACAAAGTTTGTTTGTTGAGGAGATATGAACATTTCAACGTCAATTTTTTATGCTGCAAATTTTCATTGGAGATATGAAGCATTACTTTGAAACTACGAAAAGAGGAAGATTGACACTGGTATGTACTGTTAGCGGCGTTCAGTTGATTCGGAAAGGGAGGGATTGAAAAGAGCATGTTATGTTAAGAAAGAATTTTATAAAATATGGTTATTGAATTGTTGTTCTTTGTAAAATGTTATTATTACACTTTTGGATATCAACTTAATTAATATTTTCAATTAGTTTTGGTGTTTATTTTGTGTTGAATTAACTCACAAATACTTTAATTGGTATTTTCCATCAGATTTTGGTGCTTTTTTTTTGTATTTCGATATGTTTTGGTTCTTAGTTGTTTGTGTATTTATTGTCAAGTTTAATAGTTCATTGTGTGAGGTTAGTATATTATATCAACAATTCAGCCATTAATATAATAGGCAGAACGGTAATGTATTTTCGATCAGCTTTGGTACCTATATTGTGTTTAATTAACCAAAATATACTTTAATTGACATGTTCGGTCATTCTTGATTAGTTTTAGTGTTTTTATGTATTTTGATCAGTTTAGGTTCTTAATTGTTTGTGTATATGATTTCAAGATACTGTGTTCATTGTTGTGTCAAACCACCTCTTTTAAGTTAATTAGTTGTATAGATATCATTGTATGAGGTTGGTATATTATACCAATAATTCAGCCATTAATATACTACCGCTTACATTTTACACTAATATTATGAAGAATATTTCAGTTTGGTGCTTATATTGTGGTTAATTTGACTGACAGATACATACAATTTTGTTTATGTATATTTTGTCAAAATGTGTCATTGTGCTGTCAAAATATTTTGTTTAAGCTAATTAGTTGTTTTACATAATCATCATGTGAGGTTGATATATAATAACAACACTTTAGGCATTATATATCACCAATTAATTTAAACACTAGTATCTATATCACCAAGAAAATAACAATGTATTAAACCACTATATTATTACCAATGTTACAACAGTAATTACACCAATATTATGAACTGAGCCTTTGAACTAGCCAATCTATTTTAAATATTACGTAAATCATACAAATAATAGTTTGCGCAACAACTTTTTCACAAAAAAAATAATTATACAAACAAGCAAACACCAACGATATAAAAGTCAATACACCAATAATATGAATTAGCCAATCAACATTAACCAATATTATTTAAACTGCAATTAACATTCATTAAAAACATCTATATTTCAACAAAATCCAAAAGATTAAAATGTATACTTGTTTAAACAAAAAAAAACCATCAATGTTAATTTGAGCCGCAAATTCGGTGGCTTTGGGGTTGAGCCGCCCTGATCTGGTGTAATTCCATAAGTGGGGTCAGTGGCGATTTTGGATTGAGCCACCTTGATTTGGTGTAACCCCATAAGTGGGGTAAGTGACAGAGTTAGAAATTTAATTAAGGGTGTCCAAGAATAATGGTGTGTGACTGTCAAAATAAAATAAAAAATAATGTTAATTGGGTTCAAACCCGAAACTCTTTCATTCAAATGAATATCCATTACCGCTGTACCAAAGACATAGTTTTTGTCAAGTGTATCCATCTTTAAATATATATTCTTGAGAAAATGGTCAAATGCCCCTCAATCTATTACCGGATTCTTAACTACACACTTTAACTTTACGGGTGTCCTATCACCCCCTAAACTGTTTAAAATTGAAATTATTACACCCTTAAAAAGCAACAACCACATTTATATTGACAGGTGAAACTCACGCGTTTGACACGTGGATTTCTTAAAAAATTATTATTTTTTTACCTTTTTCTCCTATATTTCCATCTTCCCTTCCAACACCAAAAGTCTTTTCACCATTTTTTTCCTTTATTGCAAACAGAAAACTCCACCAATCAACCTACGACACCACCCGCTTCCTACCACTAGCATTATCAAGTCCTAAATCTTTTGACATATCAAAAAACATCAATTATTAATGCTTCTTTTCTTTCTTTACAATTGCCCATAAATTAATTCATATCTTTTTGGCGGAACTCTAAGCAATTTGACGACTTATAATAGCAAAAGAAAATTTCTAACTATCTTCCGAAATCATTAGTGTTAACATCCTTTGAGAGGGCGCAACGTCGCGATGAGTCACCAAAAAATAGTTATCAATTCAATTTTTAAAAGAATTTTAAAAGGGGTAAAAGGGAGTCGCCACCTAATTTTAAGAAAACCAGGAAACCAATTAACAAATTAACTTAAAATAAATGTCTACGAAATCAATAGATTTTAGATAAGGGGTTCAAGTTATTCCAAAGGGAAGGTGTTAGGCATACTTCGAAATCCACAATTATGGGTCCCGACTGAATTCGTTTTTTTCAAATTGAGGAGGATATAAAAACAAATATACAAGTATAATAAACATGTGACATACACAAGTAATAAAATAAAATAATAATGTAAGAAACAACCTAAAGTTTGCCTAACATCGATATATACAAAATAATAAATAAAGAATATAATTCGACCTTCATTCGAATAACTTCAATGGGAAGCAACTCCGTGTACCTGTAAAGACATTTAGTAAAAGTATTAGTAATGAATAAAACAAATAATAACTTAACAATAAAAACCCGTCTTATTAACATGAAAGGCCTTAGAAATCGACGGTATTTCTTCATCGGTCAATTTTTAACAAGTAAATAATATAAACTTAACTAAATTTCCATCTTTTAACATTGGAGAGACCTCCAAAACTGACGGAAAGATTTTTTCATTGGCCAATTTTAACTATTGAGTAAATTAACAAATTAATTAAGATAAAAACGGACCAACGTTAAACCATAGACAACAATCATATGAAACTAATAAAAAAGCGTATAAGGGTTTGAAATAAAATTACCAAATTGAGGCATCGAATTATCAAGATATGAATTTCCAACCTAATCGGCCTTGTGGGTTAACATGTAAAGTGATGATTAACAACTCCAATAATATCAATAAGGAATTGACTTTCAAAATTTTCTAATTTCATGCACAGATTGAAAAATACAAATTCAAGAATTAAGAGGAATACTAAAATTTCATTGTCAATTATGTGGAGATGGTAGTGACAGTGACAATGGAGAAAATAGTGGCGGTGGCCAGTGGTGGAGCCAGGATTTTCGTGGAGGGGGCTCAATATATAAAAAAGTAAATAAAAAAAATGGAGCAAAATAGATCAGGAAGAAAAAAATTATCCTTAATCCGTTAAATTTAACTTGCCTTGTAATGCCGCGTTTAACGTTTCTTCCTACTTTTACCCTTCTTCATTGATTCTTTTTTTTTTAAAAAAAAGTGATTTTTTTCTTTTATTTTTTATTGTTTTACTTTATTTTGAATTTTTAAAATAAATTAAATTAGTGTTCATTCAATCATATGTTACTTTAAAAACTGTTTAAGACTCTTTAAAAATGTGTGGAAATTGAATTACTAATATTATAATGCATATTAAAAGGATAAATAAATGGCATCACCGATTTTTTCATTTATTCAATTTATAAGGTTTTCCATCGGTAAAAAACGAATAAATCAAATAAATGTAGTTTACATCTCTCTAGAATAGAACTGAAAAAATGAGAAAGAATTATCATGAATAATCATGCCTTTCAAATTTATATTAAGTTTAGTTTAACTTATCTTTAAAATATTTTTTTCTCTATCTCAATTTCAAGTATAAGAATAATTGACAGTTTCTTAAAAAGTTCCTTCGAACTAGTATGTAAAAAGAGAGTTACATAAAAACAAAATGAGCAATAGAGATAAAAAGAATAAAATACAAAAAATAAAAATAATGTGCCTAATAAATTTGAACAAATGAATATTGAAAAGGAGAAATAACATTAAAAAAGATGAAAAAAAATAGGGAAAAGACATAAAATCCTCCCTGAACTTGTCCGCATAACTTACTTTAGCACTTTAACTATATGGGTGTTTAAATAACCCCCTTAACATCTTTTAAGTGTTTTTTTTCAACCCTCCCATCAGTAGCCTAGTTGAAGGATAGGTGTTGTTGAGTCACTAGCGTTTTTATTCGTCCACGTGTATATTAACTAAATTTCTAATTAATTACTGAAATCTCCATAATAATTTTTTTTTCATCACTAATTGTCTTCCCCAATGTTTGTCACCTTCTCAACAACAACTCTTCTTTTTACAGTGCAATTTTCTTCTACTTTTCTTCTTCCATTATATAATAATTTTCTCTTTATGTAAAAATAAAAAAAACTTCTCCAATTTTCTTTCTTTTCGTAAGAAAATAGGTTTCAATATTCCATTTGTAGACATCAATTTCCACATTAAACCAACAATTCCTACACCCACATGATTATATCTAAAATAGAGCCAAAAACTAAACTCATCGATGAATTTACCCCTCAATCTACAAATTATAATTCAAATTTCAATTGCAATTCCAGTTCAGTTTTTAGTTACATCATACCACCTTCCTTGAAAATTTAAAAAATTATTTACATAAAAATGTTAATTTATCAATGAATTGGACGAAATCTCCACAATCAATTTTTTGCCAACAATATCTTTGAATTTTTTTTAGTTGAAATCGGGTTCTTTTTTTGGTAACTCTTTAAACTCATAGATCTAATAATCTTTTTTTATGTCGAAAATGGTGTCAATGAATCAAACACCAAAAATTTTTGTCAAAGAAAAACAGAAAAAGAAGCGATTAAAAACAGAAAAGAAAAGAAGAAGAAAAAATGTGGAAAAAGTTACAGTTGGGAGTAAATGAGTAAATGTTTACCTTGAACTGAATGAAAAGAATAAGAAAGAGATAGAGTCTTGAGAAAAGAAAAAGAAAGGAAGAAGAAGATGCAAAAAAAAAAAAAAAAACTACAGAGAAGAGAAGTTAATTGAAAAATAAAATGTTTAAAAATTAGTAAAATAAGTTATTAAATATGTCGTCCAATAAAAAGATGACATGTGTCAGTTTTTTGGTTTATTTTCTGTCTCACGTGCTTATAGAAAGTTGGTGATACAAATTTTGCCACGCACCTTTTAAGGGGAAATTAAATTCACTTCAAATTAAATTAGGGGGTAAACAAATACCCCCAAAAATGTTGAGCCCATCTCAGCCTTGCTATTTAATTTTTCAAATGAAGAAAACAAAAAAAATCAAGTGTTGCTGCGCGAAATCGATCCCAAGATGGCAAGGCGAATTCTTGAACCTCCTTAACCATTGAGCTAGCCTATTTACATGTGTTGAGGGGGTTCATTCTTATATATATACACATGAAAACAAAATTGACCTTATATATACAGTGTAATTTTTCGACAAAGGGGGTTTGGGTGAACCCCCTAACCTCCATGTAGATCCGCCCCTGGCGGTGGCGATTTAGAGATGGTGAGTGGTGGAATTTGATCTATGTTGTAATGAAAAAGAAAGAAACAAACAAAGAAGAAAGAATAATTATAAATACAAGTATTCTGAAAAGAAATATTAAAAATAAAAGTTTACTATTTGATTTTGGTGCTCACTCTTTCAAGGAGAGTGAATTACACTCACTTTACCACATAAGCGTTTAGGGAGATGATAATTTCAGTTTTAAATAGTTTGAGAGGGTGATAGGACTCCCGTAAAATTTACGTGTGTAGCTGGGAATGAATTTGACATATATATATATATATATATACACACTCTTGTGTGGTTATAGCTACGCCTCTGAGTGGGGTCAGAAAAGAGTATACTGTATGTACTCCTTATCCCTAGACCCTTGGTTCAAGATTGTAAGAATAACATGACAACAAAATAGCAAAACACAAAGAAATAGGTAAAATAATGCACATTCAAGAATAAGAGACTATGTAACCTCTACTACACAATGTTCGACAACACTCAAATACTTGCTAGTCTTCTATCGTAATCCCAACCTCCAAATCTTCCTATCTACAATAAAACCTCACTAAATTAATATAAGTGAGACCATGAAATATTATTATTTTGTAGAGGTATTATTTAATCGATAAAGTAATATTTATTAATTTAAAAAGTGTTTTGAGATTCAATGAAGGTTAATTTTGATTAAATCAAAATCATTGTACCTTACTAATTTATGTATCATTTTATTGAATTCATATAAAAAAATTATTATACATAAAGTACAATGAATACATCCAAACCATTACATCTTATTAAATTATTTATCATATATATGGAATTCATATAAAAAATAAATTTATTATACATAAATTACGATATACGTGTATGATTCACTATATTTTTTTTTTTGGTTAAATGATATATTGTAAAATAAACATAATGATTCATTATAAAAATAAATTCATTATACATATTGTTCAATGTTTCATAACAATCAAATATTATTCATATCTTATTAAATCAATGTATGATAGTGAGAGAATTAACTACATAAGCAACATAGATTTTTTTTTTAAATCCATATCTGAAAATGACTTCTCATTTAAAAAGTGCCACAAAATCATCAACGATAGATCAAATACGTAAAACATTATGTGAGTACAAAAGAGATCGCAATTAAAAGTATTTGCAGTCGTGGCAACACCAAAATTTTTGGATGCAATAAGAAAAATTAAAGATGAGCTTGAACTAGATTTAAATTATAACAAGAAGTAAAACACAATAGAATTATATTTCACTAAATTATCTTAGATATATTTGTACTTTTAAAAAAATATTAATTTATATTTTTAATGGGGCCATATATTTATACTGAGGTCTTCTGAAAATATATTATTTTATCGAAAATGAGTGATTTTTTCCATTGGCCCAAGTCAGGACCGAAAGAAAATATTATCTTAGATAAATTATTAATTTATTGAGTATTAATTTAGTGGACCGAAAGAAAATATTTTCTTAGAAAAATTATTAATTCAATGAGTATTAATTAGGTTTTACCGTAGAATCATGTCTTTTGAAAGCTGAAGTTGTTTCAACCTACTTCTACCTCTCGTAACTCTTGTTACAATCTATCTCTCACCCCTTCTTATAGACGCACGCATCCACACACTTTTTCTTCGCATATCCAAAGTCCAAACCATCTCATCCTCTCACCATGTTTGCGACGAAGGCCACCCCTATCTCACCCCGTATAACTTCATTCATGAGTCATTGACCAAATACTGATTTTCAAGTGAGTCTTTTTTGTGTTATAAATAGTAAAAATTATTCACAAGTTTAATCTCTTTAACTTCAATCCTTGAAGCTATTCTTTGGATAGTGGAATATAATTTAGAATTGACACTAACCATATTTGGAACCAATGCATGTAAAACAGTTGAGTTTGAAGTGTTTTGAACCAATTCTTCAACCATCGTTTAGTGGAATCAAATCATAATCAGTCAAGCATCACAACACATTCGAATAAGGTCGGCTATATGAATCCGAAATAAATTAGGATAGACTATATGAATCCTCATTTCGTCATTTAAGCTCTATGAGAAAACGTCATGACACATTTCAAAAAGGTTGGCTTTTTGTCTGGATAGTTTATGCAACTTACCTTTCAACTTCAAAATCTAATTTATTTTTTTTGAAAAAAGACTAACAAAACAAACGAAAAGGAAATTTAAATATCAACCTCAAGAAAAACATGACAGCAGAAAAAATGTTCCTATTTTAAAGAAGGGATTGAAAGTTTTCACTCTCAAAAACAAGAGAGAAATTTAGCAGGTTGAAACATTGCTTCCCGACAACGATAATCAAGCTGTGGCTGCCTTCTTTTCTTCCTCGAGCTTCTTCAATTCTTCCAGTCTTTCTGTCCATGCTCTATCCCTAGCAACTGCAGCCATCTTACGCTCTACTCGCTTAATCATTTTCTTCCGGTTTGCCTCCTGCATCTGAGCTTTACGTTTCTTCTTCTCAGCCTGTGCATGAATAAAACTCAAATTTACTAATTCAAGGAATGGAGTGAATTGCCGAAGTACTTGAAAGAAAGTTCTTCGGTCTTTCAATGGCCATACGAAGAATGATATGTACAATGACTCAAACAGTACAAAACCAGGATAAGAGAAGAGTACTGGACCTTTAAAATGCCAGCTTTAATGCTTGATCCAAACTAATGCTGAAAAAATGAGCTCATATTTTGCGAACCCGCCCAGAGTTCAATGAGTTGGATAAGTAATACTTTAGATGAGTAAAAAGGGGTTAGCCACATACATTTTCTAGAGGGTTTCCTCCTTCTAGAGAACACATGATATGTCACTGTAAGGAACGTATTGAAGAGAACTTCAATATTCTAAAATTCAGTTACTTGATTGGATCATGCAATTTTAAAATTTAGTAAGTCAGTTATTCAAAATATTTGTCAAAATCCTGGATATTTCTTTGTTTCTCTTTATCCATTGCAAGCAGCACGGTGAATTTTTTTTGGAGACAGCTTTTACTAGTTTATTTCAGTGTTATTAAAAGCGAAAAGCGCAAAAAAGCTCTAAGGTCCATGCGGGCTTTAAGCGCAAAGTGCAAATAAAGCGTGGGCTTTAATGAAAAAAGGCGCAAAGGGAGAAAAAAATAAAATGTGTATGTTTAGTCCAAAACTAATAATTATAAACATGAATGACAAATATATGACCAAAGAAATTGAATTTTTTTAATGATAAAGTGAAATATCAATTGTTTAGTGTCACTTCTTCATAAGAGGCTCATTGACAAGGAAAAGTTTGTCTTAGAACTTTGATGACGGCACTGAAGCGCACATAAAGCGAGGCGAAGCGCTTAACACGTTTTGAGCCTCGCTTTAGGGCTTAAGCGCGCTTAAGGCGCGCCTTTGATAACACTGGTTTATTTGAGAACTGTATATATCTGAGATATTTAATTTGTTGCTAAAGTGAAACTTCAGTGAGCTTACAGCTCTAGGAGATAAAAATGGGTCAGGACCCTTTTTTACCCAGCCAATTCTCTACTACCGGAGCTGTTCTTATTTAACTCATTTTCAACCAGCCCAAACCCGCCCATTTGCCACCACTTATCCCAGTCAAGAGAATTCAATGACAACTGTGAGGGAAAAAAAGGTTTTGTATGAGAAGATGGGTCCTCAAAACATGAAAGTAGGCCACAATAACATTCATTTGTAAATGAAGATAGATCTTCGGAACATGAAAGTAGGCCCCATTAACATGTGAGTGGGTATTTTCGGGCCAAGGAGAGAGTGCAGCATATATCTATATCAAATAGATAGTGCATTGATAAGTAAAGAAGGTGTTCTTGTAGTTGGTTATTTCTTTCAAACTGGTTAATATGCTTGGAGCTACAAAATACAATCATGACTAGGATACATCAAACTCTCTAAGTCCTAAGTTTTAGCAGAGAGATCCAAGGCTTAATTTGCTGATTCAGTTTAGTGTTAGCAACTTGCTTTGCTATGCTTATTGGATAAATCTGTGAATGGCTGTTTACTGTTTCTTTAACTTATTTTGGCTTATGTGATTTTTTTTATGCTTTGGGATACAGGCAGCCAAGACAAGGCAAAGTAGGATAGTCTCATTTTAACTGTATCAGTCATGGAACTTGGAAAGCATGGTCACCAAGCAAATGCATTGATGAACGAGCACTTGATTTCAACTCAAAATATATACTATGTATGCAAAGAAAACTCTTCTAACTTTGGTGATCAACTCGTAGAGTGGACGTGGAATGTAATATTTAGTCACCATCGGTGACATCTGAACCACAGATGACAAACAAGCTTAAAAGTTGCTGAGTCCAAAGTAGGGAAGTCAGCAGTGCATGCAGTATCTAGGAAGTTGGTGTTTATTGAGGTTACAGACAACAGAATTTACTTGTGAAAAATGACAGCCAGAGGGGCACGAATACTCTCAAGTAAGAATAGAGGAGAATCAGTTGAGTTTAAAAAGGGAAATTCAATAATATGCATGGCGTAAAAGCTTTTTTTTTAAAAAAAACAGAATAATACAAGTACAGGAACCACACCTACCAAAGATTTAGTTCTGATCCTCAAACTATAAAGATATATTTTTTTTTTAACCTAAAACTATAAAGAAAATTTTGAATTTGCAGTATTGACACAATATCACATCAGTTTACCATCAGAAGTCAGAAAATAGCATATGAACGGCCCTTTGCATATTAAGTTCAATCCTAATATCCAGTGTCTAAATCTTCACAAGCACGTCTTAAAATATTCCAATTATCTACTTATGATGAGAAAAAGACATTCTTCTCAAGAACCAAAAGAGACTCATCATCAAAAAGGATAAAGGGAATCAAAAGTTGTGGTGACATACCAATATAAATGCCTTCCGCTGGCCGATTCTCTTTTTCTCATTCCTCCGCTTGAGACTTCCTTCATTGGGATTGTTTGGACTTATAGGTTCACCTGGGGTATATTTTACCCACGCATACGGACCTAAATTCCAAAAGAAAAAAAAAACACTACTAACTTCTTTTCATTCTGTCATAATCCAAAAGATGGTAAAAATCCTAAACATACCCTAGCGTTGGCCATAGATTTTGAAATTTTATTTTCAAACATCTATTTGGCCATGAAATTTTGTCAGAATTTGAAAATTTAAATATGATTTTCAAATATTTTCAAGTTCCCAGCTAAGACTAGTTTTTTTTTTCTTTTTGGTGACTTCCACTAACAATACTTAAGACTTTTTCCAAGTAAAATGCATATCCAAATACAACTTCGAATTCCAAAAATCACAACTTTGAAAAAATCAAATTTTCAAATTGTTCAAGCTTCAACTTCAAAATCTATGGCCCAAACGTATAATCAAACACCATCCACATGTCGAATCCTCCACCTTGTAGGATTTAGAATTCCAACTAAACACTAGAAAATGATTTCCCAAGCTACAATATTTCCTATGGAAGACACTTTCTATGTAAAAAGACATTCATCTATACCAAAAGCACCTACAAACATCATAATTTGCATAACGAAATGCCCAAATCTGAAAATGGCTTAAACCCTTAAACCCTGGGTTGCTAATTCAACTACCATAAAATATGATTATAACCGTAAATGAAGATTAACCTGGAGGTCTCAAGCTAGCTCTTTTACGTTTAGGCTTGTCACTGTGTCTTCGCTTAGGGAATCGAGTGTCAGTCAAGCTGTGAAAAGCACTGGAGGGTGGAATCCATGGAAGCCTAGGTCGGAAAGTGTTGAACAAATGACGGAGCTCCGGTGCCGGACAGATGCTGTTCGCTGGAGAACTGATCGGAGCGAAGGAGGATACGGTTCGGGTCGATAAGAGTGCTCGTGAAACGGGTCGGATGATGGATCTTAGGGCTCCGAAACCCATGTCTGTAACTTCGATGACGGCGTTTGAGTAAAAATCTGAGAAGTTGTATTTTTTGTGAAGAAGAGAAGGAAAAGCGATGGAATGACCAAAACGACGTCGTATAAGAACCTTTTTGATCGACGAATTTATTTTTTAAATTGATAATTACTATATATAATAATTTAAGTGGATTAATTAAGATAACTCGAATCAAATTGAGCTTTGAATGAAAATATAGTTGAGCATAAATAAGGTTTGATTATTATAGTATTGTGTCAATCTAATTAAATACAAGTAAATCTAATCGAATCAAGTTTGAGACTGCATGGTTCCATGTCTAGTCCCATAAACATGAATTTAGTAAAATTAACTTAGTTTTTAATTTTTATGTTACATTAGTTTTAGAAATCAATTCAATTAATAAACCTTAGAGTATTTTTGCGATTTGATTAGGTAAATTGATTTGAATCTCGAATATCATGAAAGTTAATTGAATATTGTAAAACAATTTTTTAGAACAATTAAAACATTGTAAAAGTTAATGAATGTCATAATAATTTAGAATAATGAACATGTGAAGCTTTATAGGACCTTTTTGGTCATGTGCACGTAATTCACATATGTATAGACATCAATTTCACCAACCTCTATTTGAGAAAGTTGTAAGTCGTCATGTCTTTTATGCGGATTAAACATAATATGATTAATTTTTTTAAAGCGAGACTTGTAAGTTTGTTCTTTTGTTGGCTTACTTAAGTTTATACACAATATTGTTGATAACAACACTTTTTTTTGTATCTCACTACTAAAATAATTCAATTTGTCAAGTTATCTCTTATATTTTCATGAATTTAAAATTAGTTTGAAAAGTTCTCTAATTGAAAATCTTTAAATATATGATTATTTTCAACATATTTCATCGATTATGATGTCTTTTATCATATCCAAATGCCTAAATATCCACTATAAGTCTTTCCTCGTTGAACCTCGACATTTTCTTAAGTCAATATCATCTCAAGATGCATCTTAAACTTAAATTTTTAATAATAATAATACACAAACAAATTGAACTAATCTTTTAACTTTTCTAGATTAACGCTCTAAATTTTACAATATATGTAGATAAATAGGATTCTAATAGTCGGGCAAGGATATATCCTCGATAGAGAAACTTCTTTCAAATGGACCTTTACGCAACGTGAAACCTAGTCGGACTCCAATGCATGGAAATCAAAAGAATAGGATTCTAATACAAAATCTATAAAATTGTAGGGCAATATTATCACCTTTTCCAAACCTTATGGACCAAAAATGTAATTAAAACCTTTTATTCACAGTCGCCGCCGTCACCATTCTATAATACCAATTTTTTTCTTTAACTCAGCAACAATGGCTTCCACAGCAATGGCGAAAATCAATGAAGACCAAGTTCGCAAAGCAGTAAAAGCTCTTCTCAAATGGAAAAAGCTTCAATCCAAGAAAACCCATGAACCCCAAAACCTCAATTCACTATCAGATGAAGAAGAAAACGAAGAAGATGAAGTAGTAGATGATAATTTCATCTATCTTCAATTAACTCTGAAGAAAATCCCTCCAAAAGAACTCACAACCCCTCACAAAATCATCCTCCCCAACCCCTTTTTCCACCCACTTGAATCTTTCGCTAATATTTGTCTCATCATTGACGACAGACCCAGAAAACCCCACAACTCAAAAACCAAACTTGATGTTGAAACAGTGCAGAAAAAGCTGAAATCTGAAGGAATTTCAATTACAAAAGTTTTGAAGTTTACCAAGTTGAAGTCTGAGTACAAATCTTTTGATTCGAAGCTGGATTTGTACGGTTCATATGAACTTTTTTTGGCTGATAAAAGAGTGATGAATTTGCTTCCAGGTTTATTAGGGAAGCAATTTTACAAGAAGAAGAGGAAAGTACCTGTGCCAGTTGATTTGAGGGGGAATAGTAATTGGAAGGAGGAGATAGAAAGAGCGTGTTCGTCGACTTTGTTATGTTTAGGGAGTGGAACATGTAGTGTTTTGAAGATTGGGAGAGGAGGGATGGAGAGTGGTGAAGTTATGGAGAATGTTTTAGCTGCCATTGATGGAATTATTGAGTTTGTTCCTAAGAAATTGAATGGTATTAGAGCTTTTCATTTGAAGTTTAGTGATTCATTGGCATTGCCTGTTTATGAGGATTTGCCTGATCAAGTGCAAAACACTGAGAAGAAAAAGAAGTAGAGAAAGTGAGATCTTGGCTCTTCGAAAGATTTTTCGAGCTAGAAGTTCACGTAAGGAGTTGACGCATAGGTAAATTTGGATGAAGTGTTTCCATTTTTGTTCTTACTAGATAGTGAATACAACAATGTGTTCTTTTTCCTTTTATTGTCTGATTTGATCTAGTGTTGTTTCAAGTGAGAAATTTCTAATGTTATACATCTTGGTAGCTTATAAATGTAGCCGGTTCAATTTATGATGAAAGTGAAAGTTTCAATCATCATCTGCTCTAAAGGCCAGTGTTTCATCATTTTCCATTTTAGCTAGTTGTTATGTGTATTATACTTGCAACTATTTCTAAACATTGCTATCATGGGAGAATTATGCTCTAATATTTTGAGCGGTCATAAACTTCTGTTTTACAATGCTAGAAGCATAGATAATTTTCATTTGGATTCTGCAAAGGACAAGTATTTGTTGTTTTATGAAATTTTATATATAGACTGTGTGTGTGGCTGTTTTATTACAGTATATGCTAAGCAACACCAGCACCAGTATTATTCTCTTTCCTTATCTGTGTACCAAGCTTTCGGGCAGTGCTTCAAATACTCCTTTGCGGTCACAGTGAAAGAGAAGCAATTGTAAAACATGCAAGTACTTATCTAAAAATTAAAAAAATACTAACCTTGGTGATGCTATGTATACCAAAAAGAGAAGAAAGGAAACTCAAATTTTCCAACCATTGTGATAAGAATATTGGTAAGTATACCCCAAAGAGGGAAAAATAATGTATATAATTTGCCAGACCCTTTAATATTTTTCTTTGTTAGGAAACAGTAACAAGTGTAATCTAGTCTAATGAGGAATTATCAGATCAACCAATCACCTTAAACAAATTTCAAGTGCCTGAAGAGCTTTGAAGGTTGCTTTCAGTAGCAAGATATATAGTAAACTTGTTCTGAGTGCTGATTGATGCAGTTAGTTTAATAATTAGTAAATCAATCTTTCCTTTTTCTTATTTCAGTAAATCACTTTCTTCTGTTCTATGTTTCATTTAATCTGAGTAGAGACTTCGTAAATCAAAGTTTATGTCCAGGGCATACCGTTCTTGAAACATAAAGAGTAATCTGGAACTGTTTATGTTAGTGTTTGAGTTGAAAGTACCAATGTCTGTAGCAAGAAATCTATAAATACATTGTCTTGGAAAATTAGATCTTTCAAGTCTCCATTGCTCTTCATTTTCGTCACCTGAAAAATCCATTCATAAGTGGGAAGGGCCTTGGGTGAATTATGCTTATATTTAGTAGGTGTTATGTCATCTGTGTCTTTTGAAGCTAGTCTTTTCAGCTTGTTATAATGGGATACTGCTTTGCTCAACTCCGTCCGTCTCCTTAAGGTTTGCTTATCTTGCCCGTATCGAGCACGGATAAAAAAATTGTGGACTGTGATACCATTGAAATAGTCGAGGTACCAGAATATGTACTTGTGTTGTTTAAAACTGATGAGACAGTTGAGGCATTTGTTGCTTTAACTTATTTTTTGGTTTTGGGAACAGCATTTTAGTACATTGGCTGTCACGCTTTAATGCTAGGACAAGTTCCATTTTACTAATATAGTGATGAGGTAATCATTGATATAGATAATGAAGGATCAGAACATGAGTCAGATACAGAAAAATAAAACATCTAAGGTTTATGCAGAAATGTTGTTTCTTAGATGGAAGAAATAAGGCCTCCCTCTTTGAAGAATGTGACACAATCATCAAACATCTCTTCAATGGACTTGAATTTCATTCCTAAACCCTCCAGCTTCAATGTGTTGAAATCATAGGAAGGTCGATCCAGTTCCTTAAACCTGAAATAGCAGTTGGCGAATGTGAATCTTCATCAAAACGGTACTACCTTTCTTTCTAGTTTGTATTATTTGTTTCAAGCAGAAATAACAGATACAGATCCAAGATATTTAAGCAGTGGAGAACACCTCTTTACTATATGTGCACACAGACAGACATGCATAATTACAAAGTGTTCACTTTTCTAACTTCTATATATACAGTGATGTATGCAGGATTTTGTGCAAGTGTTATCAACCTATTAGTAAGACTTGGCTTGTACTTGAAATTGAGACTTCAGCTGTAGGGCATTTAAGGTGTTACTTCATGTTCTAAAGTCTAAACTAATGTTTACTTTATGTTATTTTGAAGTGGAGCTAACCTATTGTATATATACAATTGTTTCTCTAAAATATTAGCAAAGCAGTGTCAAATGACAATTTCTGATGAAATCTTCCACTACAAATATGTAACTTGAGTTTCAGACAATAGATGCAAATGCACTCACAGCTTATATAATGGTTCTGCCTCTTCTCGGGATTCTACTAACCTTTTAGGAATAGGTAAAGATGGATAGCGTTCTGATAGAACTGAGACAAGTTGATTGTTGTCGAGAACCTTTGAGCTGCAAAGGTACCTCCCATGAGCACTTGGATGCTCATAGACAAGTATATGGGACAGAGCTACGTCATCTATGTGAACATAACCCATCCTTCCATGGAAATCAAACTTATCTGTCTTTCCTTTAAGCAAACCTAGGACATCATCTGCTGTTGAACACAAATCTGGAGGCAAACTAGGCCCAATGATAAAAGAGGGGAGTAGTGTCACAAGATCAATGTTGTTTTGCTCACAGAATTCCCAAGCAGCCTTCTCAGCCAGTGTCTTTGATAGTACATACCAAATCTTGCATGCACAGAGTAAAATGATCAGATTATTGTTTATACTTACCATCCGAATTGATATGGCACTCTTCTTATTTTGGGAAGTGTCTAAGTGTTGATGCTATTTTCAAGAATCCAAATTCAAGAAAATTTTGAAGTTTAAGGTGGTGATATGTTCTCTGTGAAACTATCTTTTCAATTACCACCTCAATATTTTTCTTATATAGAAGTCAGATCAATATTTTGAACTTCGTGCTCGTCAAGTCCATGATATCAAATTGGAATGTAAGCAGAATATATGTGTTTACCTCGAACTTTTTGCAGAATTCAACAGAGCTCCAAGATGATTCATCCAAGGGTATGTTAGGGTCAATGTCATCTCTTACCCTTACAGTTGAAGAAGATGAGGTCAAAACCACGCGTCTCAGTCTAGGATTTTTCTTGCAGGATCTGAGCACATTTAAGGTACCATCAACTGCAGGATTCAAGATTTCAACCTGCAGCAAGGACAATTAGTTACTTGAAGGTGATTCCCTCTGTTCAATTTATATGGTACTCTTTTCATTTTGAGAAGTTTTGAAATGTCTGACGTACTACAGCTAGCGTGTTTAGTCAAATATTGTCATATAAAATGAAACAAACAGAAATATTTTGGATACCGTGACATCAAAAGTAGCCTTTCCCAAGACAGGTGAGGCAGTATGAAAAACACCTTCACAGCCCATAATAGCATCATCAAAGCTGCCTTCATCTGTTAGGTTAGCCTTTACCAGACGAAGTCTCTCTTTTGCTCCTTGTAGCTTCCATAGATGTCCTACTTTCTTCTGGTTCCCTGATTTTGACACAAAAACTTCAATGCCATGAAACAGATATAAATCTCCATTACTAGTAGCTATGTTACATGAATTCATTTATAGATGTGTGTAACTATCCGGTATATACAAACACATCTCGCTTCTTTTTCCTTCTCCAATCTTTAGATTATTTAGAATAATTTCCAAGTACTCACACCCTTATCATACAGATGTAGGCAGGGCAAAGCTACATGTAATGAAGGGGTTTCTTTTTTGTTCTTTCTTTTAAATTACATCGGGCGAGGGGAAGGAGAACGGAAAAGGGATGCTATACAACTGATAGAGTTTGAACCCTCCACTTCAATTGTACAAGGCAGGAAGGTCTTCCCTCAACCTCATGAAAGGGAATTGACTGACTCGAATTGCTTTTTTTTCTTTTATTGAATTGATTTCACCAGAACAAAAATTCACTAAATTGATACATGTACCTCCACCTGCCAATTCAACATAAAATTCAAGATATTCCATTGAATCTTCTTGATCTCGCTTAAATTCCCCTCTTCGGAAAATTATACTGTGCAAATAAGGTAAAAGAACAATTGTGTTTGTATATATTTAAATTGTTGAACCTCCTTGACGTAAGAGAAGTTTTAGTAGGCGTTTCAAGAATTGCTTTAAGTCACAGGTTTGAACCTTGGGTGTGGAATACTTGCATCTTTTTAAGTTCTTTGTTATAATTTCTGGCTCCGCCATTACTAATAAGAGTATGAGTAGTTTCATGTACCTGGATCTCTAACTGTGCCAATGACATTGTAACCAGACAAGAGAAGGCTTTTGATAAGCCATGAAGCTACAAAACCAGATGCACCTGTCACACATACTTTTCCCTTGTAATTGCTGTTTTCTTCTATTACTACACTTTTATCCTCCATTATTTCCATGTTTTACAACTTCTTGATGACACCATGTTCATACTTTGATGTGTATATATAGGGGAAAGTTAAGCCTTCTTGAAGTTGGTCTAAAGAAGGTGAATCATTTCATTTTTGTGGCTCTTTTTACACACTTGCAAGCTGCATGACACTCTAATTTTTTCAACTAATAAAAGTCCCTAACACCTTATTATGGCTTTAGATTAGCAGTAGTAACCAAATTATCTTTGTGTGATTTAAAAGTAGTAAGTAAATTATTTGTAGTAAGTTTCATGGCCAGGGCGTGGTAGAGGTGTTTATACTCCGTTCGGTTCGGTCTGATTTTATATGTTGACACTCAATTTTGACCCTACTTCGTATCAAATTATTATCTTTCACAACTATTTATACTACAACCACTATTTATCATTACTATTGTTATCGCTTGTTGTTGCATTTCTATAATTACTAATAAAGTTATATGTTCTACTGTTATCTATTTATATATAAATAATTGATTTGTCGTCACCTTATTTCAAGTTTTGCATTTATTAAATTAATTATAAATTTATATTTTATATTAGCGTTAAGTTGTAATATTGATATTTTTATTTTGTAAATTCTTAATTACGCGATTAAATAAACATATACTAGTTAATTAGTCATCATAGCTATAGTTTTTGTTAATTATTACTCGCCATCAATATTCAGTGATAATTACGTCGTCCACTTTTTTCGGTTTGTATAAGCATGTACGTTTCATTCACCAGCAAACCCACTCAAGTTTTTAGAATCAAATTAGGTATTTTCTCCTTTCTGAATGCCAGCTCTTCTCCTCCATTTTTGGCTAAAGCTTTAGCTCTCTTTCACCATTGACAGACACTCCTCTCAAATTTTGTGCAAGCTTCGATAACTTATTACTCCCTTTGTCCATAAATCACAATAACTGATAATTCAAATCTTTAAAAGAAGTATGAAAAACTTACTATAAAGATAGATTTGTTTGGATCTCGAAATTCGAAAAGTGTCACATAAATTGACAGAGTGAGTAGCTTTTTTCATATTTCTCTCTGCGGCAGATTCAGTCAAGAAGGTGACAAAAGATTTCTGATTTTCGATTTGCAAAAGGGCAAAGGTTTGATTCAAAATTCAAATGGCTTTTTACTCCTTTGAATCCCGCCCAAATTGCAATGAGAAGAACCTTACCCATTAGGGGTGGATTTAAATTAAATGACACGTCTATGTATTGTGCCTACTCATAATTAAGGACCTTACCCACTAGGGGCGGATCTAGCATGAAATGTAAATTTCACATATGGACCATAGTAAATTTCAAAATCCATAAACTTCAAAATTAGGATCGGCATTTAATCCCTGGACCTCTTAATTTACAACTCTGAAGCTGAAACTTCTATTTCTACATTGTGCAGAAGTTAAAGAAAGAGACTTGGAGTGAAATTTTCCATGAAGTAACAATCCATAACACTGAAAAGTTGGTAATAACATGAAAATTTGAACCAATCTAAGCTTTTCCTAGAAGCTTTGGCCTAGTCTCTGCAGTTCCATACTAATAAACTTCAAAGTATTGATCATGTAAATCACAAGGGAAAAGATTTTTCTGGCAATACTCTGCTAGTTAGTGTAGTAGTAATTAGTATTGTGCCACCAGGGTTTCCAAGAATGGAAGGACAAAAGAACGAAGGCTAACGATCAGCCTTCTAGAGCTTAGTACGCTTAGTCTTCTTTGATTCTACAGACCAAATAGGAGGGATGATTCTGTATTCTTGTTTTGGTGTTTCCTCCGTCTTGACTTCATCTTGTTTCCTGACATCATCATCGTCATCCAGGACGTCCTTTGAAAATGCATTAGGATTTGCCTTGATGCAGCTTTGAAGAGCAACAAAGGGACTAACACAGTCAGAGCCCTACAGTGGGAAATACAAACATTTCACATGTTAGTTAGAAGGATGAAAAGGAAAAATGGAAACACAATTTTCATCATTTTCTGTTCAACATATATTCTTTTCTTTTTGATGTTGTGTATGAATGAAGAGAAGATAACAAAGCTTTCTGATCTTGTTTGTTACATTACATCAAAGTCTATTTACCACAAGTAACCAAATTTTTGGACATCAACTTTGGAGGGTCTATCGGAAACAACCTCTCTATCCTACAAGGTAGGGGTAAGGTCTGCGTATACTCTATCCTCCTCAGATCTCACTTGTTGGGATTATACTGCGGATGTTGTTGTTGATGTAACTATGGACTCCAAATTCTAAGGTCAAGAATGATCATCAATGTTTGGTCTGGTCTAGTGGCATTCATATAAATAACTTGTTCTACACTATGGAGAAAGGAAACTTGAAATTCTCTCAAGCAGAAAAAAGAAAAGCAGCCGCCCCCAAGGCCTAGCTCAAGTGGCAAAAGGTGGAGGATTTGTGGCTTAGGTCGCAGGTTGAAGTCCCACACCATGCAAAGCGAAGCCCGGTATTTAAGTGGAGAAGGGTAGAGGGGCGGGCCCATTATCCACCGAGTTTAGAACGTTGTGATTGGTCCAAAGGCCGGGTCACAGATGAATTTCTCGGTTATCAAAAAAAAAAGTAGCCGCCCTCTTGAAACACATTACTTAAATTTGATCTACCTTTCCAAAAAAAAGGAAAAATGCATAATCTTAATCGTTTTATTGAACATATAAATAGGTACATATCTAGCTGAATAACCTAACCAATATTTACCATGATACAACTTATGTGGGCACTTAGTAAGCTGAAGTTCATACAAGAATATCGGCTCGGAGAAATAAAATCAGATGAAACAAGATATATAACAGCTCTCTCTACCGGAGATGAACGTGATAGAGTATAGACAAATGATAAAAACAATAAAAAAGGAAGGAGCATTCAAACGCAGTTACCTTTTCTTCAGCTGTGCTTTTGAGGAAACAGAGGAAAGCGTCTGAGAACTGGTTGCCGCAAGGGCCAGCACGCAAATGAGCAATGCAAGGGCATTCTAGAGCTTTCCGAGCTTTCTCGTCAATGGACTAAAAGTAGAGTTTCAGTTTCTTGAGCACAGATAAGTAACAAAATTTCAACTTTTATTGACCAAGTTTATGATCCGAAAAAACTGAACCAACCAACCTCATTCTCACCATCTTCACCATATGCTGCAGCTTCTACAAGACGAAAGGAAGAAAATTTGTAGTAAGTTTTAGGAGTCTTTTAAAACATGAAAATCTGATTCAAACATCATTAGGCAGTAGTCAACCAATAATTACATGGCGCTCAAGTCTTTGGGAATAGCTATTTAGCATACTTTCACTAGAGATCTAATACACACCTTGATGTTATAGAAAAATAGATATAGATCAACTGCAGTTACGAGCAGCTGTAGAGACATAGAGCAAGTAGTAGAGGAAGTTACGAAATCAGACTGCAGTGAGAAAACAAGACATGAAAATGCACAATGATAGCTAGTCACATGGGAACCGGAACCAGAGCTTTATCAATTTTCCAATCAGCAAATGAGTAAATTGCAATCACTCGGTTTCATCTCAAACCCAAACTAGTTGATCTTGGCAATGATAATACATGAAAAACATACATTACATAACCAAAAATGAAATTCAAAATTCCTTAATGGATAGCAGGAAAATTGCATTTCAAGATTATTTTCCCCTTTAAATAATCTCCCAACATACCAAAACCATTCATACAATCAAAATATTGAAACCACCACAAATGCAACAAACCAGCCCCTTCACTTTCTCTCTCCAAATCACACCATAGGTGAATCTACATGTTAAGTCCTTGGGTGCAGAGTACCACTCTACTTACTACTTCTTTGGGTGCAAACTTCTAATCACATATATTTTTAAATTTGAACTATACAAATGTAGTTCAAAGAACAGATAATGGAGACAAAGTATCAATATTAACTAATTGACATTAAAGTTAGTACTCATAAGTATTTAATACCCTCGCATTAGGTCAATTTGGTTATAGATATAGCATAGCGATAGGTGAAAGATATAGAGAATCTCATGTTTTAGATTCCTAATCACAAATTATCAAGTATTGGAGTGAAATAGACAGAATGGGAGTTAACAGATAGAGAGGATTCATAAGTCATCCAACTAGTTTGGAATCGAGGTTAAACTATTGTTATTACTATGTACTATTTACATATGTAGCTCGAGCGGAAAGCACTAGATGCATCCATCTACAAACTTCACTATACATTTGCACATGCCCACCACCCGCCTCAACTCTATTCCAACCCCATTAAGGAAAAAGTGAAGGACTTATAGTACAGTTTATTAAGCCATACAAGTTCTTGATTCTGGATTCTTCATTCTTGAAGGAGAAAAATTGTTTTTTGCAAAATCAAGAAACAGAAAGACTCGAGAGAGGACGGCAGGAGAATCATCATCAGAGGTGGCTTTCAGTGTCTTTGATGAAGCACTTTGGAATTGGTTGACAATGGTTATTGGCTACTTAGGATACTTTCAGGATAGATCTAATATGCACATTGATGCTATATGAATGGATCTACTGTAGTTACTGGATCTAAAGACAATGTGTTGCTGAGGAATTTGGGATTACAACAAACTCTTATACAGAGCTGATAGTAGAGAAAGATACCATCTTTTACCTACCAAAAAAATAGTGCAGTGAGAAAACAATACATGCAAAAGAGCAGTGATAGGCTCAAAACCTTAAATCATTTCCCAAACAGCAAATAGTAAAACATTTGCGATCAATTAACTTACCTCAATCCCAAAATAGTTGAGGTCAGTTATACATTACGTATCATTACACGAAAAACATACATTATATAAGCAAAACAAAACCAGGATTCCTTAATGGGGATTTTTAAAAAAAAATGGACTTTGGGACAAACGCAACTCCAAAAGTTAGCTCATAAGGCGAGTATATTGCTAAGATAATGTAAGGAGATAAACAAATTCATTACTCAACCAATATGGGACACTTAACCCCTTCCTCCTCCCCAGAACTGACAATTGGAGCTTGGATAACATACCATGGAAGTCCAACATTTCGAAATACAAGAATAGGGATGCGTCTAACACTGATACCATATTAATAAAATAGACTTGGGGCTTAACTAAACTTCAAAAGTTAGCTCATAAGGTGATTGCTCTAAAATCAAAACCATGACAAACAACTCATCCCTTAACCAATATGGAATACTTAACAATGGGTCACCGTAAAACTGCATTTCAAACTGAAAGGAACAGATGCATCCATTTAGGCATTTACCACCTTCACATATACATTAGTCTCCCCCCCCCCCCCCCCCACACACACACACACCAGCCTCCTCAAATCTTCTCCAAATCCCAGTAGAATGAAAAAAGTTGAAAACTTGTAACTCCTTATAGTGAAATTAGGGGGCAAAAATTCATCCAAAAAAAAAAGAAAAGTAAAGGGGTGAATTGAGGAGTTACCAGCAATCAAAGAATCAAGAGAACGCGGCTGAGAATCATCAGCAGCAGAGGTAGATTTCGATTGATTATCAATGGCTTCGCTCTGCACTTGTCCCATTTTTTTTTCTGAAGAAATTGCTTCGTCTTTGTTGACGCCTCAAAATATAGAAAGGCTTAAGAAGAAGACTTGGTGTGTCTCAAAAATTCAATTGACACTTTAGTACCCTAAGTTTTTGTCAAAGTTGTTTTATACGGACTCGAGTGTGAGTATCCGATACAATATAAATGAAGATTCAAAGGTTGAATTCAATCAAAATTAAATTTTAAGATTTGAGAACATAGATACGGATGCTGGAATTTGACTTAAAAGAATCAAAATTATAAAATAAAATTGTAAGAATATTCTAAATTTTGAGAGATATTATGTGAAAAACTTATATGTTATAAATTTTAATCTTCCATTATCTAGAATGGGCGTTAACTACATAAATTAATTGTCAAAAAATATCATGTTAATAATTAATTTACAAATAATTTCCCTTTTTATGAGAAAGAAAATATTTATAAAGAGCGATGTCATTTTTCATGTCTAAAATCTATTTTAAGAAATTAAAGTCTCAACTTTTTTCTCGTAGATTTTGGCTAATGTATTAGATGTAGATTGATTGAATTCCACCAGTGTTGCGTCAACCCGAGTTCGACAACATAAATAAAGAGTTCACGCATCTCACTATAATAGTCAAGTTTTTTTCAAAAATAATTTTTTATGTTATAGTTTACCTTTCTATAACAACAATACATTCTTGGTAAAATTATTCCATATAATATACTAATAATTAACCATCTTTACAAAAATAAAATATCTAACATTACAATAATAGATCTAGATAGTTTAGCTAGATATCATATACGATACTTAAAATTGAAATAGTAAAATACAGATACAATGTGAAACACGCATCGAGAGAGGGAGACAAGAGAAGAGGAGAAAGGCGAGTGAGAGAGGAGTGTTACTACATTCTGAGTTCTACCCGTTGGATCAAGTCAACAAACCAGTCATAAGGAAATCATTGCATATCATAAGAAATTCGAACAATGGCCTCAAATACAGTATCCGGAAGTACCACTTCCTCATAAGAACGGGGAATCAAAATCGACTATTCCCCCTCCTTCCATCTAGTTTCTCTTTCTCAAAACAGATGAAACCGTTGTTACTTATTCTTCAAATAAAAGGGAACCTAAGAGCAACAATAAAGTTGTCTCGTGTGACCTATAGGCCACATGTTTGAGCCGTGGAAGATAATACTAATGCTTGCATTAGAGTAGACTGTCTACATTACACCCCTCGGAGTGCAGCCCTTCCCTAGATCCTACTAACACAGAATGCTTTCTGCACCAGCTGCTTTTTGCCCCTTTCTTATTCTTCAAATCAAAATGGGATTACAGGACCAGAGGAAAGTTATAAAAAAAAACTAGTTTTTGTTACATGAGGACCAAATAAAGAACAGTGTGTAAATATTGCAGTAAATGGTAAAGAAAAGGAAATCCAGATTCTCTGTGTTAAATTTTGTATATCAAACCAGTGATGAGGGAATATAGAGAAAAAAAATTTGTTGGGACGGTGGCTTTGGAGATCTTTTTTGGCAGGACAATCGAAAAGGAAGAAAGAAACAACCAAGTTGGAGTTCTACAGGTAGCAATCAGGAAAAAACACAAATTATTTGTTGATCAGCTGCAGATTTACTACATAGCTCTGCAATGCACTGAAGCAGCACTTCGTTATTCATAGTGGTGGATCGATTACATTGATCTAGTGAAATTACCTTGGTATGGTAGCAGACGGCTTGTGAGTAGATTGATTCTGGCAGCTATAATCAGCAAGTTGAAGAATCAAGAAACTAAAAGTAGCATTAGTAAATAAGCCATGGAAAGATCACTCCTCACGACATGAACAGTACTGCAAGATCATAATGAACTTTAGAAGTCCAAATATGAAGGAAGAATAGGTAATTCCATGAAAATTTCGAAAGTGCAAGTGACATTCGATATATTGCAACATAAATATTGAACAAAATGTCCTCCAGAAAGGCAAATCAAGAATGCTAATCAATTGACAAGTAAGCCATTTCAAAATGGCAACTTCTAACTATTTTATTTGCTCAGTAATCAGCTGACTTCTCAATGATCAATACACCGACGACACATCAAGTGTGATCTCACAAGTGGAGTCTAGGGAGGTTAGAGTATACGCAGACCTTACCCCTACCTTGTAAGATAGAGAGGCAATTTCCGATAGACCCTCCTCAGCTCAAGAAAAACATTTCAAAACATGTTTGAAAAATACAAAGTGAAAGAAGCTTTAACAATTCATTGCACACAAATTCCTACATATCATTTTCACATAGCATGATGAATTCACATAGTGAAAAGATATATATAGGATTCATACAACTAATACCAAACTCGTTTGGAATTGAGGCATAGTTGACATCATGAATTGCTACTAACAAGGCGGGCACCAACTCGATCAAGCTTCTTCACCATGGCCAAAGCCTTCAAGTTCCCTTCCTTCATAAACGCCTCCACCATTCTCTCCCCAATCTCCCTCCCTCTCTCTTCATCATCCGTCACCGCGACCAAAGTAGGTCCAGCTCCGCTTATCGTGCAACCAAACGCCCCAGCCTTCAACGCCGCCTTCTTCACTCCCTCCATCCCAGGAATCAACGGCCCTCTCCTCGGCTCCACGATCTTATCAGACGACAACGCCTTCCCTAAACCCCTCGAATCCCCCTGCAATATCGCAGCCACCAATGCCCCAGCCTGACTACAATTCCATATATGATGCGACATTGTCACCTCCGATGGCAATACCGCCCTCATCTTCTTCGTTGGAGCTTCAAATTCGGGATTCACAAGCACAAAAAACAAATCTTTTTCAAATGGAAACTTCAATGAAATCAATTCCAACGGATCATAACTTCTTACCAACACAAAACCACCCATAATCGAAGGTGCTATATTATCAGCATGATAACCCGAAACCTTCGTTTCTGATTCCAACCCAGCAAGCACAAGATCATCAACACTCAACTTCCGTCCAAAAATCTCATTCACAGCCACCGCCGCCGCCGCAGCACTAGCGGCACTAGACCCAAGTCCACTACCCAACGGCAACCCTTTTTCAAGCGAAATCGATAAACCAACAGACTGTATATTCAACATCTTCATAACAGAAATAGCAGCTATTCCAGCACAATTCGATAAAGGGTCTTTACTAAGCCTATTTCCGGCACCGGAGATATCAGAAATCGAAACCTCTCCAGCTTTAACATTTGGGTCAACCCGAAGAGTGACAAAATCTCCGATTCCATCAACGGCGCATCCGAGGAAATCAAAACCCGGACCTAGATTAGCAACAGTGGCCGGAGCAAACGACTTGACGGAGGTGAAAACGGGTTCGGGTTCGGGTATGGTGATATGGGTTTGGGTTTTAGAGGAGACAGATGAGAGATTGAATCCAAATGAGAAATGGGTATTGATGGGATAAAGAGAAGGAGGATTTGAGAAGCCATTAGAAGGGATGAAGTTGAGTTTCATGGGAGATTGGTAGGTTATAGCCATTGATGTGAGAGTTCAGAGAAGGAGAAGAAGAGAACAAATGGAGAAAAAAAAAGGGTTTATAGGTATATTTCCATATTCAAGATTCCTATATAGAAAAGTTAATTTTTTCTATTTTATTTTTATACCATGATATTTGACTAATAACCAAACTTTTATAAAAAAAATAGGAGTACATAATACCTAATAAATAGTTATCGATAAATTTCATTTAGACATATGAGTTATGAGTATTAAAAGGACAAGAGTCGCATCCATTCAATAAAAATAATATTCTCTTCGTTTAAAAAAGAATGTCCTAGTTTGACTTGAAACAGAGTTTAAGAAAAGAAAGAAGACTTTTAAATTTTGTGGTTCTAAATTAAAGTTATGTCAAATGTATCAAAATTGTAACATCCCGACTTTTCAAAACGTCTAAATTAACTCGTATATTCGTGGAAAGACAAGGAGGGTGAGTAATAAATTAAGAATGATGTGGTATGTCCTATTTTAAGTGTTCAAGTGTTGCATCTCAAGTTAGGTAAGTGGCAAAATAAAAGTTGGCGGAAGTTATCGTAATTTCCTTCTTAAAGATTTCTTTGAAATTTGGGTCAAATGTCTTGGAGTTTTTCTCCCAATCTATAAAAAGTTATGGGGCCCACAAACTATTGAATCGAAGGTCTACGAGTCTACTTTCCAACGCATCAAACCGTTCATTCATACGACTTCAGAATAGAGAGATATTCGCATTTTCGTGGGACTGCCAAGCAGGCGCGTGAGGTGGGGCCCTAGGTCGGTGGAAAGTGTATATATCTTCTTCTTCGAGTTTTTTTCTTCATTTTTAAGCTAATTATACAGAGAAAACATAGAAACTCATTTTTAGGATCA